>NC_054541.1:38719985-39019985 GCF_017654505.1 Polyodon spathula
CGGCGCCGTTTTCGGGAATACCAGCTGTCCAAGGGGATGCGGCCCCGGGTTGTGGGACAATATCTTTTAGATTAGTGCACCCGGTGGCTGTGGCCAGAAGAACATACACCCCAAGAACTGGTGCAGAAAACAGTTATAGAACAGTTCGCGTCTATACTTGGCATCTATACGCCAGGGAATCGAGAGTGGATTAAGAGGAATCAACCTACCACTCTCGAGGATGCCATCCTCCTGGCGGAGGCCTACGAAGATGCAAACGAAGGCATCGGGTCAGACCCCACTCCTGCCCCTAAACTAACTCGGACCAACCAACCAATGAAGCCCAGAGGGGGTAACCAGACCTTCAGACCATGGAGGTCGAGGTTAGCCCCATCCTGGGCGAGAGAGAATCCCCCTAACCTGCCGGTCGCGGACTCGCAGGACAGATTAAATCCGTTGATGCCTCCTAACCAAGTGTGCTACCAATGTAATGAGCCTGGACACATTGCCAGGAATTGTCCAGTAATGAAGGTGGACCTGGCGACAAGATCCTGGTCAGCAGTAACAGGTAGGAACACTGGGGAATGTCGGGAGGGCCCTTATCAGTTAAGAGTACAGGTCGGGGGAAAGAGTACTTACGCATTTGCGGACTCTGGGTGTGCACAAACATTGATTCGGCAAGCTCTCTTGGATGGGGTAGCCTGGGAGCCACAGGGTAAAGTGGCTATCTCCTGTATTCATGGAGAAACTCAGGTTTATCCCACCACTAAAGTTAGACTTATTGTAGGTGATTATTCAGCTTACGTTAAAGTGGTTGTAGCGCAATGTTTACCATACCCTGTTCTCCTGGGAAGAGACTGGTCGTTTTTTGATCGTATTTTAGGTCGGGAAATGGTCTTAATTTCTACCAGGGGACAATTAAAGCAACAGGAGAAAACAATTGGCGAGATTTTTCCGTTGCAATCCGATCTGTTTAACCCTAAAATCCGCCCAAGAAAAACAAAAAGAGAGCGTCGGGTGGAAAAATATGAGGGAACTCTGAGACGACAAGGGGAGGGGTCTGACACAAAAGTAAACCAATCGCTTAAACGGCAAGGAAAGGGAGTAGGTATTCAGTGTAACCGGGGCTGCGAGGTTACTGAGGTGGAAGGTCATGTAATAAAAGACACTCCTCTCTGTGTACCTAACCATTGGGACCGAGATATTGACTTGGGATATGAACAACAAAATGATCCCACGTTACAGTATGCTTGGAAACAGGTTAGATATATCGAGGGGAAGGATATGCAGGAAGGACAACCGGTGGTATTTCCGCATTTTTCTGTATCTGGGCACTTATTATATAGAATAACCCGGGCTCCCGGGACGGGACAGCTCGTAAAACAGTTATTGGTTCCTAGGCCTTTTCAGTCAGAAGTCATGAGATTGGCGCATGACATTCCATTTTCAGGTCATTTGGGAACTGAAAAGACTCAGGAACGAATTCTGGCCCGGTTTTTTTGGCCTGGGGTTTATGGTCTTGTGCGGAAGTATGTATCGGAGTGTCCTGAATGTCAATTAGCTGCCCCTAAGTCAGTTCGCCCCGCACCTCTGGTTCCACTTCCAATTATTGGGGTACCGTTTGAAAGGATTGGTGTAGATTTAGTAGGCCCTCTGGAGGGAACAGAGTCAGGATATCGGTATATTTTAGTAGTAGTGGACTACGCAACGAGATATCCAGAAGCTGTTCCCTTACGCTCTATGAATGCAGTAGCTGTAGCGAATGAATTGGTAAAAATATTCTCTAGGGTGGGAATCCCGAAAGAAATTCTCACTGATCAGGGCACTAATTTTATGTCAGACTGTATTCAGCAACTATATAAATTATTGAAAATTCGTTCAATTAGAACCTCAGTTTTTCATCCTCAAACGGATGGGCTTGTTGAACGATTTAATCAGACTTTGAAAAATATGTTGCGCCGCTTTGTAGATCAAGAAAAACGCAATTGGGCTAAACTGCTTCCCTACTTGCTCTTTGCAGTTCGCGAGGTACCACAATCCTCAACGGGGTTTTCCCCGTTTGAGCTCTTGTACGGTCGGCAGCCGCGGGGTATCTTGGATCTCATAAGAGAAGGCTGGGAAGAACAGTCAAAGGAGTCTAAAAATGTAGTAAAATATGTGTTGCAGTTACGCGATCGCTTAGAATTAGTCGGTCGATTGGCACATGACAATCTCAAAGCGGCACAGCAGAAGCAGCAACAAAGCTACAATAAAAATGCAAGAATTCGGAACTTTCGACCTGGAGATAAAGTGTTGTTATTGTTGCCCTCATCGGAATCTAAGTTGTTTGCTAAATGGCAGGGTCCCTTTCAGGTTATTCGAGCAATTGGTAAAGTCAATTATGAGATCCGACAGCCTGGGCGTCGGAAAGAAAGTCAAATTTATCATGTTAATCTCCTGAAACCGTGGAAAGAACGGGAAGTCCATTTTATATCTCCTGTACAGGAGGGAGAGGATTTTGGACCCTCAATTGAGCCAGAGTCAGCAATTGAGGTCCCGATGGGGGAACAATTAACTCCTGATCAGCGTGAAGAGGTAAGCAATCTAATTAATATGTTCAGTGATGTGTTTTCTAACGTGCCTGGAAGAACGCATTTGATCGAACATGCTATTATCACTCCGCCAGGTCTAAGAGTTAGACAGAGACCGTATCGCATTCCAGAGAGTCGGAGAGATTCTGTTCGAAGGGAGGTGGAGTGTATGTTGAAACTTGGGGTAATTGAACCTTCCCGAAGTGAGTGGTGTAGCCCAATAGTACCAATAGACAAGCCAGATGGGTCACTACGATTATGTATCGATTTTAGGAGGGTGAATGCTATCTCCAAGTTTGATGCATATCCCATGCCTCGAGTAGATGAACTCTTAGACAAGCTGGGGCGAGCTCGGTTTATTTCAACTCTGGATCTGACGAAAGGATATTGGCAAATTCCATTAACGAAAGCCTCTCGTGAGAAAACGGCATTTTCAACCCCAGAGGGTCTTTTTCAATTTTGTACTATGCCGTTCGGACTTCATGGAGCGCCTGCTACTTTTCAGAGACTAATGGACAGGGTTTTACAACCTCATCGAGAGTATGCAGCTGCGTATATCGATGATGTAGTCATTTATAGTTCTTCCTGGAGAGAACATTTGACTAGATTAGAAGCCGTCTTACAGTCTCTGAGGAGGGCGGGGCTCACAGCGAACATGGCAAAGTGCGCTATTGGAAAAGAAGAAACTAAATATTTAGGTTTCATAATGGGTAAGGGTAGAGTGAAACCGTTGGTTTCAAAAGTCCAGGCTTTGTTGGATTCACCGGTACCTACCACGAAAACCCAGGTGAGATCACTGTTAGGGTTGGCTGGTTATTACCGCCGCTTTATTCCACACTTTTCCACTATAGCCGCCCCTCTCACTGATCTCACTAAAAAGAACGCTCCAAATAAAATTAAGTGGAGTGCAGAGTGTCAGACAGCCTTTGAATCTATTAAAACTAATTTGAGTCAGGCCCCAGCATTAATAAGCCCGGATTTCAGCTGAGAGTTCGTCCTGCAGACAGATGCATCGCAGATTGATCTGGGGGCGGTTCTGTCCCAGGAGAGAGATGGTATAGAACACCCGATACTATACATCAGTCGGAAGTTACTGCCCAGAGAACAGAGGTATTCGGTAGTGGAGAAAGAATGCCTGGCAGTGAAATGGGCAGTGGAATCTTTAAAATACTATCTTCTGGGACGACCTTTTGTACTCATCACAGATCACGCTTCTTTAAAGTGGTTAGACACGATGAAGGATTCAAACGCTAGGATTACGCGGTGGTACCTGGCACTCCAACCCTTCGCCTTTCAAATAAGGTATCGTGCGGGTAAGTTACATCAAAATGCTGATTTTTTTTTCCCGGGAGGGAGGGAAAAGGGAAGGGTTAGAGGTTGCCGAGTGTTCCTTCAGCTCCACTCTGAGGGGTGGGATATGTGATGAGTCAAAGGGATTTCGGTCTGTGATTCAGCCTCCCGACAGTAGATGGCATCAAACCAACTCAGGACTTCCCTTACCAAGATCTCGTGACCATGGCAAAAGTCATCCTTTGAGGGGCGGCACCTTGGTGAGGGGCGGAAGTACGAGTATGTAAATTCCAGCCACTGGAGTCAAGTGAAGGATAAGGACACTTGTCAGTTGGGGATTGGTGTTCCACTGACTACAGAGGCGGGACATTACATACTAAAGGGAACGTACTACTATGTTCGGGGTTGGTCCGAAAGTAAAACAGGAGGAGTAACGGGTGGAGGGAGAGACTAGGTTGGTGCAGCGGGATTTGTAAAAAAAAAAAAAAAAACTCTAACATTTCTTTTGTCTTTTTTTGTTTATGTATGTGTCACAAAGACGGCCAAGTGGGTGGCGTCAGAACCAGGAAAAGGAATGAAATACACAAAACACAGGACGGATGAAATGAAATGATGAAGACGCCTGTTGGCGCCGGTTTATTACAAAATAAAAGGTTTAAACAAACACGAAAACACAGGACCCGGCACTCTACGCCAAAATAAATAGACAAACAAAAACAGACTAAACTTAACAAAACGGTGCACGGACAGACACTGACAAACACGGTGAGCAGATACTTTCTGTTATTATTATTATTATTATTACTACTACTATACTTATTTCCTCCGTCTCCAATCCCGTTCTCCGCTCACCGAACACCCCACCGCCAGTATGTGACAACGTGCATCTATATATACTATTGTGCTGGGATTCAATTACCAATTAATTATTCACTTGAATCCCAGCATGTGAATTAATAAAGTGCAATTCCCCGTGCTCACATATTACTACATTTTACTTGCACGTGAAGTGCTGTGCAATCCTCGTGCCTAAATACACATATACATTTTTTAAACACTCGTGTTACACAGACCCGTTTATATCCCGTGTACCAATGTCTATACACCAACATTTAAACACACCACACGCAACACATAACAGATAATATACACAGGGGCGGGCACTTTGTTACAGTATGGTTCGCCACGAAGACGATTAAAGACGAGTTATCACGGTCTGTTTTGGATTTCACCCCTGCACTCCTTCCCTCACACCATTTTGTTTTCTTTTGTTATTTAATTATTTTGTTGTGTATAGATAATAAAAATAAATTATTTTATTTCTGTACACATAAATTACTGTCTGGACATTCCATTTAATACACTCTCGCCTCACAGTGTCACAGACACATTTTGTATTTGAAATATGTATCCCTCCAGAACTAAGTAAAAACATTATTATTTAATAATGGGTAGGCTTGCTGTATGCCCATAAATCATTTTGATATTTGTGTAGAATATCTGAAAGAAAAACAAAAAATTAGTATTTGTACCCCAAAAAAGTTTTTTGATAAAACAAAATGCCTTTCATTACACAAAGATTCCACATAAATATTCATATCTTCTATTAAACTGCTTTTTAGTTTGTAACATTCAATGTTATGTTTTATTTTAATTATTAAGAACCTGTTGTGTTCATCTTGCATTTTATGAGTATAAGTAGACATATATAATTTTAAAATGGTACTCTCTTTTCCTGATTTTTCTTTGTTCGTATAAACAGAACGTTTCAAAGCTCCAATGAGCCTGGCAAAGAATAATTTCCCTTCTTAACAGGTACCTATTTATACATAATGAATTATCCAGTTTAACATTCCATTATCTCTACCATTCTGCATCAACTAACTGGGAATACAACAAGCAGGGAATTTGCCACGTTTTTTGTATAGCTTGTCCGACATAGCCCCACCAGAAAGCATTCTCAACTGATTCAAATGTACCTGAGTTACTGTAACTCAGATTCCTTCCCTGTGGCACCAGAATATACAGTAGAGTGACAAATGAAGATTCCCTGGGAAACCCCCAGGACTCACATGGTACAGCAACATATAGTTTAGCCAAGCCAAGTACAGTCAGTGAAGTTTAATTGATCCATTAAGGAAAGCATCAGGAAGAGGAGGGATATGTATAGAGTAAAACATTTTACAAGGAAGTGCTTGCACAGGTAAAAAAAAAGAAGATATACTGATATTGAACTCAACACTGCTTTGGACATTAAACACAACAACAAAACATTTCTTCCAATACCACAACAGCAAAAGAACAGTCAAGGAAGAAGGGACAGCATAGGGAATGTAGACGAGGATAGCAAATGAATGACTGCTGTGTCGAAGTCAATGGCAAAATATGTTTCATAAATCAATAAAGACAGGGGATGTAACTGCTGACTGGTGTGTTGCAAATGTAATGCTCATATTTAAAACAAGAGATAATGTTGAACTAGGAAACCACAGACTCATCAGCCTCACTGCCATAACATGTAAAATCATGGAATCAATTGTAAGAGGGAAACTAGAGTATATATATATATATATATATATATATATATATATATATATATATATATATATATATATATATATATATATATATATATATACACACTGCAAGGGCATCACAGGAGACAGCCAACATGGATTGAGAAAAGGGCGCTCCAAATAACTTCTTCAAATAAGTCACTGCAATGATAGACACAAAAAGAGCCTATGACATCGTATACTTGGACTTCCTAAAAGCCTTTGACAAATTTCCACATGACAGGCTAATCCTCAAGCTGCAATCCGTGGGAATACAAGGTAGTACATGCAAGTGGATACAAAACTGGTTCAAACACTGGAAGCAGAGAGTACTTGTCAGAGAGGAAACTGGGCAATGTACTCATGTTTCTTATCTAGATCAATGACTTAGATTGGGGGATAATCAGCAAACTGGTCAAATTTACAAACAGCACAAAGCTTGGGAGAGTGGCAGATATGCTCACAGTAACTCAGGAAATACAAAAAGATTAAACCACATACTGAACTGGACAGGAATGTGGCAAATTTAATTCATTGTCAACCAATGTAAAGTGTAATACGCCCTGTGACAGGGAGCAGAGTCGTTGGTTCCTGCACAAGTGTGTGTGACTAAGATTGTCATAGCCTGTGATTAAATCAGCAACTGGCTGAGTGGCAGACTAGCCCTGATCAGGAGGTCTGGACTGGCTGAGGGGCGTGCCTGGGGAATGCTGCACAGAGCTCAAAAAGCGGCTACGCTACAGCTCTGGGCGATTGCAACGCCATTGACACAGACGGGTGCAGTGTTTGTTTACATCAAAGCGGGGAGCGTCCACTCTACAGGAACTGCCACCACGGGACCCTTTAAACTGTAAGACGGTGCCTGTGAAGGCTCTGCCCAGCCATGACCGTCGGAAGAGCCCAGAGTCGCTGGGAGGCTGGGACTTCGGAAGCAACAGAACAGAAGTAGGTCAGCTTAGGGGATGTGGATCCCAAAACAGTACAGAGAGGGTTACCATATAGTAGTAGGTTCCTGGCGTGGGACGTTCCTTGTAGTGGGACTAGCGCTCGTCACTTTGTGTGGAAACCTTTTTATTTTTAGTTTTTGTTTTTATTTCTTTATTAAATGTGTCACTAGGTCTACCAATCGCTGGTACCCTAGTGTCAGTTTGGTGTTCAAATTAAATCTGTGCGCCTGTGTGGCGTATCAACACCAATGCTCTCTGTTTGTGTTTGTATTTTCCAATGACTACCCACGCATGTAACAGGTTACCCTGTTACATGCCTGTTTCAAAAATGTAATACCCAAATACTAAATTAGGGGTGGGGTGGGGTAGAACTAGAACAGACACCCCAAGACAAAGGCCTTGGTGTGGTAATAGATGCATCGCTGTCAGCAACCATCGAGTGCAGGAAAGCAATTAAAAGGCACACAAAATGCGTAGGTATATACAGCCAAAAGTGCAGAGTACATATGCAAGGAGATTTTGATAAGGTTGTATAATGCACTGGTGAGACCGCACTTGGAATACTGTGTCCAGTTATGGTCACCACAACACCAAAGGGTTGGAGAGAGTCCAAGAAGAGCAGCCAGACTAATCCCGGGAGTTAAAAGGCTAAGCTATGAGGAAACAATGAAAAAAAGTAAATGCATTTAGCCAGGAACAAGTAAGAATCAGGGGGGACATGATTGAAGTCTTTAAAATCTTAAGTGGAGTTCACGTAGTTAACACAAACCATTACTTTAAGACCAGTACAGGAACCAGGACCAGAGGACGCAGTTGGAAATTTAGTTGAGATAGACCTAGGACAGAGGTAATGAGACACTTCTTCACATAGAGAGTGATGAGTGTGTGGATTTGGCTACTTATTAATGTTGGAGCAGAAACACTTGGATTCTTTAAGACCCAACTTGACGAATTTCTGAGATTAATCACCTACTAGGAACTAGACAAGCTTAGATGGGCCAAATGGCCTGGTCTCGTTCTTATGTTCCTATGTTCTTAAAGTGGTAAGTACACTGTACTGTTCCACTCAATCTGAGAAACTCTGGATTCCCTTAGAATGACTTAGATCCAACCAAACAGTCCACAGGTCACACCCCTCGTCTGACTTAATTTACTATTTTATTTGCTTCACTAAATTTCCCCAAACTATTAGGCTTTCTGATTTTTTATTTTAAAATGAACAGCAACTAAGTCAAATAAGGCATACAGACACAGAATTATTTTTCACCAAATCAAACAATACATGCACTTAACAGGTACAAGCCTCAGCAAATGTCATCTGCTTTGACATAAAGCAGTGCATTAATAAAATTTAAGTGGTTTTTACAATGTTTTATTTTGGAATAGCTCAATCAAGTAAAAACACAGGAAATCATGTTTCAGCTTAATGTCATTTGCAGCCAAATATGCTTTCACAAAGATGACACATAATTTGGCAATAAATAACATGTAAAATCTGAAAGCATAAAAACTGCTTTACTGAGCTAATGTAGGAATCGAGCTTCATTATATATAGGAAAGTAAGTGTGATAATAATTACAAAATTGTTGTAGCATCTCAGGGTTCTGATGGGAATACACATACAAAACTTGAGGTTTACGTTTGTGTGTGTGTGTATATATATATATATAATATATATATATATATATATATATATATATATATATATATATATATATATATATATATATACACATACATATTATCAAGTTAACAAAATTCTCTCAATTGTGGAATAAACAGCATTCTTTATGTATCATAAAGTCTCAAGTTACGTATGCCATATTCAGTACACGAATATAGGGTCCCCCCACCCGCCATATTACATGGGGGTGAAAACAGTTCAGTATCACTTCAGAGCGGTGACTTGCAATCCCCCCCCCCGCCCCCCCAGTTATAAGCACTAGAATACCGAGCACAACATAACAGCGCCAAAGCCCCTACTGCTCTGCCAATCTACCAGAGCACCAGACTACACGTTTCACTCCAAACTATCCGACTTTACAACACACAACTGAAAATAATATGTTCCAGGGAAGCAACATAACAAATAGCGATTTGTTCCTGCTATATAAAATAACAACATTGTTTTCATACATATTTACAGGAGCTTTTATACCAGGTGCTCAGCTTCTTTGAATTATTGGACGGTGAAAAAGGAAAGTTATTGAAATTTAAAGAGGCATACTGTGCAATTTTGAGACATGACATGTTTGTAAATTGGCCCTAAAACTGAAACAAATCAATCCTAAATTGATCCTCATTCCTACATTTTATCAGATCTCTCCCAGGAGGTAGAGGGCATGGAGCATTTGGTATTGTACATTAGCAGGAAGCTGCTTGCGTGAGAGAATCAGAGACTAGATATGCTGTAATCGAGAAAGAAATACCTAGCCGTCATAAAATAAGTAAAATAACAGAAAGCAAGCTTATGTACATGCGTGGGGGTTGGCCTGCATGCAGTTTTAGTAAAATGTCCCAAACAAGTCTGATCTTGTGGGGGCCCCAATTCTGCTGGAGGCCCTACGCTATAGCATAATTTGCATAATTTGCATATATATATATATATATATATATATATATATATATATATATATATATGTGCAGCCAGCTAAGGGTTAAACTCAGATTATTCTTCAGTAATGTGTGGCCCCCTATACACATTAGGTTGAATTACTTTTCTGGATTTGCGGCCCGTGATAAGTTTGGTTGTGCATCTTTGACCTAGAGTGTTCAAATAAAGGTCAATTTCATTGACTATCATTTGCTTAAACACGTATTAAATTGGTCATTGCACTTTATTGAGATGATTATTAATGCCAGTCTCTTCCACCCCCAGTTTGATTTTTGTAATCATAATCATCTCAGTGTAAGAGACCACAACCACAAGCAAAGTGAGCCGAAAGAATCTGAGGTTAAAACTTCATCCCCTCCAGGTTTTCAGACAATCTACGCCTCTGCATACTGTACACACTACAGTAACATAGAGCTGTCCTGCTATTTATTTCACTATCATGTTTTGATGATGTAATGTTTTTATATGCATAAATCCTTAGTACTTTAGCTAAGGTCAGATTGTTCATTTTTATTTGAGCATCATCAACCCCCATAGGACCCAATTAAAATGTCTTTCTTTTCTAAGAATCCGTAACTCTGAAAGGTCTCAACCTTTCTACACCTTTTTTGTTTGTCAGTTAGTGTGTGTTGACATTGCTTGAAGCGAGCGGTCGATGGGAGACAGCAGTGAATGCAGAGGTAGAAAAGCAATTTCATTAGGATTCCTCAGTTTTTAGTTCAACATTGTTGTATTTTTAAATGCAATTATTGTTTTGGTGAAATGATTCATTTCAGGACTGGTAAAGTTTCCTAGACAAGCTGAACATAAAGTGTTTTTTGACGTTCTTGCTCATCGTCTGTTCTGCTCATTCAGCCCTTCATTGGGTGCTTCCACCTGCCCAAGTTACAATGCTCTTCAGTGAACAAATAAAGTCAATTTTTAAGGGGAAATATAAATGATGCCAGGTAATTTACATGTTTATAATTTGAATGACTGCTGAAACAGCCTGCTTTTACTACAGCACTTAAATTATGCCACAGGGCAATATTTTAACATAAATGATGACAGAAAGCATCACTTATCATTAACCACAAATAAATCCTTTGATCGTTTTAGTGCACTTAAGTTTCCATATGGCTACTTGAGACTTCTGGCTGGTTATGATGACTTGAACCAGAGAGTACAAGTTAACAGCTGGGAATACTTAATGCCTCCATGTCCCTTTGCTCCCCTGCCCCCCTTCACACACTCACTCAACTTTGACCTGAGGCAGTAGTTAATAGATGACAACACAATGTATATACTGTCAAATTCCCACCATATGTGACTTAAACCTGAGGGTGTTCATTTGATTCACTGAAGCTTAAGCTTTTCTTTTTTGCACTGATAAGAAATGCATCTATACAGTTTTATTTTTCTTTATGTTTAAGAGCCCTCCCTGTAACTTACTATCTCATGTGAATGAATATGTAACAAGCATGACCAATCAAAACCTACATGTACAATGGTAAATGGCAAATATTCAAATTTATGAAATTAGTTTTGTCAGCTATTTGAAAAAAATAATGACAAATGCCACTGACACTGAAATAACCATGTATTGTATGTTAGTTTATACAGTGAGAACCCCAATGTTACACTGTGACCCTACTGTGACTCAAATAAAAAAAATAAAAAAAGTAAAGTTCAGTTTCAATCAGACTTCATTATATTTATGCATGGATTCATCATGGATTAATCATTTCCACCTGTCTGGGCGCATTTGATTATATATAGTGTAAACATACTATCAGTGTTTGGGGTGGTTAAAGATGAGCTAACCAATGATATAAAACATATTTTATTGTCTTTTGTGAGTGTATCCACAGTCTAAAAAAATCCTCTAGTCGTTTACTGAAGATATTTTGTTTTATTTTTTGCTTTTACTATATGACTCTATGAAAGTAGGATATAGTGTGGACCACCAAAAAAATACTTTGCAATTGCTTTTATCAAAGCAAAAAATTAAACAAAACTGTGTGTTTGGATTAGTCTTAAGCCCTCCCCGCAACGGAAGCATGACGAGCAAATCTCCTTCTCTCGAGGAGTCACACCAAACAAAATGAATTGACTGCTCATCCATTGCCTTTTTCACATGAAATACATACACTTCCATTTTCCTGTCTGGTCAGTTTCAGTTCACACACACACACACCTACCGCTGGACAACACACAGAGTGAAGTGGGTTTTAACGATTCCACATAAATGATTACATGCACACAATGATTCAATTAACAACACAATGTTCAGTTACTGAATTACAAAAGTATGTCTGGTTACTGTTTACTGAACCCTTACATACAGTAGGGCTCTGCTTTCCTCATTTTGACTTCTTGGATTTGCTGAATTCTCTTTAGATAGATTCTGGCGGGATTTTTACTTGTGGATTTTAATATTAATGTTAATAAGCCCTCAGCTGTGCTAAAGCATGACTCTAAAACTTTTGGAATCATTTTCATTTAACCAATCTGTATTGCCCCCACTGTCAGGATTTACAGGCATAATTAGGTTTCTCCAGTCTATACCATTGTACTCTTTGTGCCTGGTTGTTGTTTAGTACAAGAGAAAGTGTATTCTCGATGCAAACCAACATTCCAAAATACTATCTTGCATTTTGATGGTAGATTTTGAATAGACACAATTTGATGTACTGTAAATCACACCATGTCTGTGAAATTAACAAGATACAGGAGTTTTCTATTCATGAATTCAAAGCTCTGTCCCCTAAATGTTCTATAACCATTAATTTTGATCTGGGAATCCAATCAAGTTAAGACTTAAAAAATAAATACATGTAATAACATGAAAAAACACAGACGTTTTCCTTTTGTTAGGTAGGCAATTACAGTGAGTATTAATAGTTTGAAGCTTTAAGGTGGCACATGGCGTTCACATGGGAACACTACACACCAATGTCTATTACTGACTTAGAATAATGATACTTGGAAGAAATTTATTATTTTCCTGTTAAGGCTTAGAAAATTTTAGCCCTCTTAGGATCCATAGCATATTAAAATTCTATTGAAAATGTCAGCAAGGGATAACATCTACAGAACTTGACAAATATTTAGATTCTGTTAGAGTTAAAGTTACAAAGGAGGCAGTGAAGAACGTTGCCGTAGTAACAGGGAATGTCTTAATTTGATGGACTGAGAAGAAAATGAAACCACAATGTCATAAGGAGATTATATCTGCAAAAAGAGGAACTTGCCTTTTCATTTGAAAAAAACAAAATGCTGTCTCCTGGAAATGTGTTTAAATATTTTGTCATTGAAACCTTTTTTCTAGGTACATATACTTTATACTAGCTATCTCTCTAAACCAGCACACAGCATTATTCATCACACTTTCTTGGTCCCATGCAGTACCTGGTTAGACAGGTTTTGCTATACACTACTGGATGCTGTAATTCTGTAATACGTTTAACACACGCTTTGTTGTTCATTGATTGCAAATAACATATTTACAGTTTGTAGGCTTTATATGAAAAATATTTCATACAAACATATGTATCTGAGATATTAATTGATAATGTTTATAGATATCTTTGTATATTTTATTTCAATATTGAAACATTTCTAAGCTAGGCTATATTTTCAGCTTCAGCCATTGTTTGGGTGCATCAAAAAAAAGTAATTCATTTTTGTTCATACTCTTTATTCACATAAAACTTAAAAACATGCAAACATACATATTTTTATTTAAATCCTTTCCAAAAAAAATTATCTAATGATCTGCTGGTATTTATTATTCATCTTTTTTTTTACGTTTTTGTGATTACCTATTATTCTAAAATTGAAAAGCAATGTAGACGAGCTAAGGCTTCTGATTTTTGGTTTTAACCAATAAAAAACAATTAAACACTCACAATACAAGATAAATGAAATCAGTGCATGTCCAACAAACACCGGAAAACCACTGGAAATTGTAACTCAATTGGTTGACCTGACCCCCTTCCCGGTGAAAAATAAAAATAAACCTACAAAAAAAATTGTCAGTGTCCCGCCTTCCTGACTTGTGGCTCGCATTGATTTGTTCTGAATATTTTAAACCCACCCCACTACTGAGTGGCAGCACATTCCTACATTTCTATTGGAGGACTGTTACATGCTGTCACAAAGACGGCCAGAGTGGGGGACATTAGACCAGAAACAGAAACCCGGAAATAAACAACGAGTTTGGTGGAGCTGAGCGAATGGTCTCGCTCAGCATTTAATAAATGAACAGACAGTCAGGAAATAAACGGTTGTAAGACAAACAATAACACAGGGCACGGCACTGGTAGCCAAAATAAACAGACAAACAAATCGGACTATACAGACAACACACGGTGAGCTTCTATTTTTAACGATTACTATTATTCTTATTACCAACATCTCCAATCCCGTTCTCCACTCACCGAATACACAACCCCGAGTTTATGCAGCTGTACCGAGACTCGATTGCTAATCAATCATTCAATTGGAGTCGCGGTACAACTGCACGTGAATTAATAAAGTGCAATTCCCCGTGCTCACATATTACTTTTTACTTGCACGTGAAGTGCTGTGCAATCCTCGTGCCTAAATAAATATACATTTTAAACACTCGTGTTACACAGACCCATTTATATCCCATGTACCAATGACTACACACAACATATAACACAAAATACACACAGGGACTGGCACTTTGCCACACATGCGTGTAAGATTTTAAACATGATTACAATTATTAGAAGCTGTGGATTTTTCTTCCTCGCAAGATTTAAATCTATTACAGCTCCATAGGGAGTATTTACAAGCTTGTGTAATTTAAAACAAAATTGTGGGGGCTCTCGAGTGGCACATCCAGTAAAGGTACTCTGTGTAGAGTGCAGGATGTCCCCTATAGCCTGGAGGTGATTGGTTTCGGCCCAGGCTATTCCACGGCAGGCCATGAATGGGAGTTCCCAGGGGACAGCGAACAGTTGGCATCACGCACCAGCGGTGCAAGCAGCCCAGATCTGTGGTCCTCCAACGCTGTAGCTCTGAGGTAGCAATAGATAGAATACAATGAAGTAGCTAAGTCTTGGCATGTATTGTTACAAGTGTACAAGTATCCACAGCATTGTCATAGCAAAAGGAAATTATCCTGATGGGCTGGATAATATATAGCTTCCTGGTTAAAAAATATCTCACTTACAATAGACATAAGAGGTATTGACATTAAAATTACTGATACAGGTAAGCATATTGATATAATCAAAATATATATCAAAACAAGCATACATGAATTCACAATTACTGATGAAGTTATTTAAAAAATAGTGCCAAACACATTCTGTATCTAACTGTATATGTTCAAACAAAACACAAGTGGATGTCTATAGTTTATAACTGCAAAATATATTCTTAATTAACCCTGTATTTTGTGAAATCATTCACATTTTAAATTCCCTTCTGTCCGCTCATGGTCTGCTGTAAATAGCTATAATCCATGAATATATATATATATATATATATATATATATAATATATATATTATATATATATATATATATATATATATATATATGTTGAAATATTAAATCCGGGCGGGAGTATATTAAGTGATATTAAGGTATTTTTTTCTCCGCCTAAGAAAAGGCGGATGATTTTTTTTTTGTCTTTTGAAAAAAGAAAATGCAAGATGAACTACGTATAGAACAGCAGTCCTTCTGAAGTTCTTATAGGTGGTTTTGTTGTTTTGTTTTTAGTTCAATTGTAATTCCCCTACAAATAAAAACAATAGGCTACTATCTATGAGAAGATTTTATTTCGGTTTCTCTTTCGCAGAAATTACAAACAAGCAAGTTACAGTAAGTAAAAAAATAACCGAGTAGGATATATTGTAATTTTTACAGAAATCAAACTGATATTCAGAGGTAAAATTCGCTGGTACAGTACTCCCCTGACCTTCCAACTCCTACCTAATAGGCTCTCGGTAACTGTCACCGATCAATGTACTGTAGTCAAAGTAGGTTAGCTACACACCCTGCTACATACAGGTAGGCTACCATATTACAGAAAATAAGCAACCACTATGCTTCAAAAATGTCATAAATCATGTAGTAAAATGTAGTAAAAATTTTTAATCTTTTAAACCTTTTGTGTACATTTTATTATCATATCATACATTCATATGTGTGTGTGTGTATATATATATATATATATATATATATATATATATATATATATATATGCAGGATGCCTGTAGCTTTTTTAGAAACAGTTTATTGAGCACAAAATGCATAATAGTGATGATATGGTCATGTAACTTACAAACATCTATTCTGCATTCAAGACCAACTTGTAATTATCTGACTGTGTAATGTGTTTTTCTTGACTGTATTCCAAGAGAAATCAATTATATGATTAGTTGATTGCACATAATTTGTGTGATTCATTCATTGAATCTGTCTGAGCTAAATTAATTATAATAAAGGAAACACACAAAAATCTGCCACTTCATTAAACACCTTCTTAAACATTTTGAGTAATACTTCTGAATCAGATGTAGCTGCATATTTAAAACATATCCAAAGACTCCTGACATATACTAGGACTGCATTATAATCATATAATTCAGTTTAGATTGGAGTTTTATTTGTCATGACTTCTCATTGAGACATAACTAAATCAGTAAATGCAGGACAACTCAGCTTAAGCTTGTTGATATACAGATAGTGGATCAAAAAATGGAAACACCTGGGTAAATGAGGGACACCAAGTATATTGAAAGCAAGGGTTTCCACACAGGTGTGGCTCATGTGTTAATTAAGCAAATAACATCCCAGCATGCTTAGGGTCATGTATAAAATGCTGGACAGGCCTGGTTGTCTATAATTATAGTTAGCATGGCTGCAAGAGGAGACCTCAGTGACTTTGAAAGAGGAGTGATTGCTGGGGCACGTTTGGCAGGAGCTTCAATGACCTTGACAGCTGAACTTGCTGGTGTTTCACGAGCAACGGTGTCTAAGGTGATGTCGGCATGGAACTCTGAGTAAAAGACATCATCAACAAAGGGCAACAGTGGGTGGAAGCACATACTCCAGGATCGTGATATCCATGCATTAATTCATGCAAGGCAAGACAGGTGAGCAAATGCAGATCAATTGGCTACAAATTTCAACCTGGGGTACGTGCAGCAAGTTTCATCAAAAACGGACCGTCGAGAACTCCAGAGAGTGGTCACCCAGTGGTTAGATGAGCATGACGCTGATGTCATCCATATGTCATAGCTTTCTCAGTCCCCAGATCTGAACCCAATCGAGCATTTATGGGATAATCTAAAACGATGTCTGAGACAGCGTTTTCCACCGCCATCAACTAGACGTAAGTTGATTGACACAAAAATAAAGGATTTGAACAAAAACACAATGCTCACATAGTGAAATAAAAAGGGTAAACAAAACACAAATCTTGAACACAAAACAAAACAGACCTAAGGTCAGGCTGGGCAGTTGCCTTCACTGATCCTTACTTTTTACTTTCATTTTAGTTTTTGCTCTTGATTCTCCACTCGCTTTCTCGTTCCTCCTCTGAACTCCCACCCCCTAACTGAGAGTGTAGCAGGTTTATATACCGTGGCCGAGGGGTTTAACTAGTTTGTAATTATTCTATTACCCCTCGGCCACAATCTGCATGCGTTTATTAATTACGTGTCACTGCCGGTTAGTTTAACAACGCACTAGCCAACAGCCACACATTACAAGCAGGTATTCATCCTCTGCTGGTACCACAAGCCAAAATAAAACAGACCCAACAAAAAGAGCAGCGGACTAATACTTAACAAAACGCTGCTGGACGCAGGGGGAGGCAGACACTGACAAACACGGTGAGCGGATACTTTCCCCTAGGTATTATTACTGCTACTGCTACTGGTGCGGCTCTTCCTCTCTTGCAGGGGACTGGTGCGGCTGTGGAGACCGCGGTGGGACCTCTGCCTTCCTCTTCCCCTTTCCCCTTCTCGGCCACCTCCTCACCTTCCTCTCCTGCGGCATTTCCTCCTCTCCTTCCTGGTAGGGGCAGCGCACCACCGGGTGCCCGCACTCCCCACAGGCAAGGCACTAGCATTGGTCCTCTAGACCATTGAGGAACTCATTTATACAAAACAAAAAAAAAAACCAGTCCCAGCCTTCCATGTTTTATTTTTTTTGTTTTTTTGTTTTGTTGCTGTGGTTTTCCGTAATAAGTATTCCATTAAATTTCCCACTTCTGAACCACGTGCAATTCCCAGAACCAGTGCTCACATATTACTACATAATAATGCTGTTAGCAATAAATGCATAAATACACGCATAATAATAATAAACACTAATAATACAAAAACAAATTCAGTGTATAGGAGCAGGGCTCTACACTGCCCCCTTCTCCTGCACAGGGCTCTCGGTTGAATTGAAAACTTAGTTTGATGCATGTAAACTGTGTAAGGGTTATACTCGTTATACAATACCTTTAACTTTATTCAGAACTACTACAGTTTAGCAATACGTCTTTGTCTAAATATGATCACTAAAAGTACATACAAAGCAAAATACAATTATCCAGGTTTGATATCTTATATTTCCCTTTGTATCTTTTTCCCTTATTAGCATATTACAAATACATTAACTAAATTGTTTAAAGAATAACGCAAGTAAGGTGGAAACGGTTGTGCAACGGTACTACAGCACTCTTCTCATGAGGCCAAGAACTACACTGTTTAACATCAATCCACAATATCAATTGCTACTCTGCCAATGAAGGCACTTTAATCATCTAGTCCCCAAGCTCATTAAATCTTAAGACCTCTTGAGTAAATCCTTGCCCTCTTCAGCTATACAACAGTTGAACAAGGTAAGTTGTTTTTGGGTAAAAGAATGTTTGCTAAGGCTTGGTATCCAACCAACCCTGGGCATAGCCAATACTCAGTTTAGCTTGGAAATGGCTTTTCTGGATTGTCACCAAGCTGCCCTCAGTCACTTTACTGTTAAGCAAAAGAATTAAGATTTTGCATGCAGAAAAAGATTTTTAAAAATAAGTAAATGCCGATGGTCTTTCAATTGTGTATTTAAAGGTTCCCACCATAGTTTGAATTACCATTCTGTAACTGAAATAGTTTTCCAATGAAGTGACTACACTCACTTTTCTATGCTGGCTGTTCAAATTCAAAGGCACTCTAAGTGGATGGGATTTAATTCTTCCTCCTTTTGTTCCTCAAAATCAGCTGCTCTGAGGAGAGTTTGGAGTTTAACATCTAGACAGCAACACTAGGCCTTTTAATTAAGTGGAATAGAACCCTCTGAACCTTTCTGAGGTTAATGGGAGAGGGGGAAAGAATTCATCCATAAAGTTTGTTATAGAAAAGTAAAACAATACCATATAGAAGAACAGTAAGTATTTCCTAAAATGCTGGTCCTAACATTGACATGAGATAGCGCTCACTCACAATTAAAAAAAAAAAAAAAAGGAATTTCCCAAGACCACATAAGTGCCAGTCGTTACATTTACATGCAAAAAGAAAGTCTGATTACTTCAGTATTCTGAATATGTATTCAGGGCACTACCTGTACTCGCACGGAAGCATATATTTTTAATTAAGAATATGTATGTGGGAAGGGTGAAAAATATTTAAAATAAATAGTAGGGGAGGTCATTCAGGTGTACTGTAACAGAAAAAAGTGAGGATGAACCTATATTAAAGTTATTAATAAGGGCTCGCAGGACAGGACAGACATAGCATTCTGAATATAACACAGCAGATCAAATATAAATATAGATTTGGTTGACTGACAAGAGATTTTAAAGCTCAAACCGTTCGTCAAAAAGAAAATGTTTCAAAGATAGTGTATCCCAGAAACACATTACAGCTATTACTTAATCTGAAACAACCGTCTCCCTCACTAGATCTACTGCATAGTCTTAACGCGCCGCTGTTTTTTTTTTTATTTCTCATGTTTTCTAAAAAAAAAAAAAAAATTGTGCATATTGAAATATGGGAATAACAATCCAAAAGTAAATGTGCTGAGCGACAAAGCCTGCTTTCAAAAACACAATGCTGCATCTCTTCCAGCCGTTCCTCACTGTTGAGGGCTTATGAGGTACTGTAGCAACCAATAATAAAGACAGTCTTTAAAGACCTAGGCTAGGAACCAGCCTGCATTCATGGCTCAGGATGGCTGTTCATAACAAACACAAAGACGGCTTCTGTCTGCCCTTTGCTGTTATGCAACTGTAATCTGGTGTTATTTCTAAGAGCAATTCTTTCTGTAGAAGTTTCTAACAGGCCAAAGAATTCTCCTTCATTTTGTTTGTAAGCCAGACACATTTCAAATGTTAAGACTTCAAAACAGTGAAAAATTGTTTTGCTCAAGCCTGTGGTAATGAGGACATCGGGGGTGTAGAACAACATTCCACTTTTTTCCCCAGTAGCAAAAATAAATAAAATATTCAAACAATCTATGTGTTGAATGATTGCTACAAGAGAATTGAAACTAATTGGGCGAATCACCTGTAAATGTCTTCTACTGACTGAACTGTCAGCTTTTTCCTAATTATTTCTGCATGTATTTTTTATTCAAATAGAAGCACTACAATTGTATTTAATCTATAGCAGTTTCTTTAGTTGCCTTGTTATGTGGCTGTTATGGTGTCTATGAATGCATACTGCATACTGACAGTGTGGATGCTCCATGTGGTGGGTGACCAACTCCAACACAGGGCCTCATGCACTAAACAGCGGTAACCAGTTTCCCACACAGCAAGCCTGTTACTGTATGCTTTGTACACCTGCTATACTCACTAACCAGCAGCAAATGACTTTGCACGCAAAATTAATCGTGTGGAAAAAGATACTGTGTGTGAGTCATTTACATACAATTAATAATGGTAATCCATGGAAATGTACTCAAATTCTCTCCCCGAATACCGCGAGGGAGGGACTTGATATAAAAAACATATTTACTTAATGGTGCTAACTTTCCTAAGTGTCTCAACGCGTGTTAAGTTTACCGCTTATTGAAACCAGGCGGTGTCTGTCAAAATCACAATATAAAATTGAGCAGACCACAAGTAGTGCTGTGTGGGAAACATGAGAAAGGTGAATATTTTCTTTCAGGTACTGTATTAAATTTTTTCCAGGATAAACGAGTGTCTGTGTTCCATAGAACACTACAAATAAAATGTCAAATATTGGCTACATAGGATGTATTTATTTGGTTTTGTGGATTAAGAGGGCAATATTTTAACATACTGTGTTCTAATACTGTACATAATGATATGATTCTGAAAATGCAACTTACCAAAAGATGACTGCACGTGAACTGTATTACATAATCATTTCCTTTATTCTGATTCCAAATAATGTTGCTTTCTCAATGCAAGATGCATTGTAGGACTAGACAGTGCTGTATACAATCCCATGATGTGCTGTATTTTTTCCATTATGACGTTGTACTGCCGAAACGGCCATGAGACAGTTGTGCTCTTTTAACACATGAATTACACTGAATTATTCCGGCCCTGAAAACATTAGCATTTTTGTCATGGAAAAAACAACAGTAAGAACTGCATTCGTCAGATAAGCAGCTGGAAGGTTAAAGTTTCTTAAAAAAAAAAAAAGAAATAAACCACACACTTGCAATCCCTTTAAAATATACTCATTTATATTTAACAAACGTTTCGGTACCCGAATAGCTTCAAAATAAACCAGAGGGGGATAAAGGTGAACAAACAAATATTTGTTTTCAGTTAATTATTTTCTGTTTCTCCTCTTCAACTGTCTCAAAGCAAGACATTCCCGGTGTTACACAGAATTCTGTATCCCCGCATCTGCTGTACAGATGCAGTTTTTCAAAGCTGGACGTGGATGCGCGATATTCCTGTGCCCGAGTCCCGCTGTGTTCTCAAGCACTGCCATTGAGTTCTGCTGCAATTTGCAATACATATTGAAAACAAGACCAAACTAATTCTGTAGCAAAATAAAACATCACATTTAACACCACTGATTTGTACAGTACACTCAGTCTCCTGCGTTGCTCAATACACAAAACCCTTGATTAAAAGTAACCTTATAAAACTGTGTTTTTCTTTTAAAGCACATTTTAATTGTATTACATGTATAGCAATCTTGACTTATGCATGCACCAAATCTAAGGGGATGCAGAATTCTATGGAGATACAGAAATCTGTGTAACAGTGGGCAGCCTCGCCTCATCCTATGGAGACCCACTGAAGATGTAGCTGGTGCAGGCTACTGCCTCCTTGGTCGCTGTCATTCTGACAAGTGCTATGATGACTGGCAAATGAATCATTTAGCTCGCCTTCTTCATGCATATTATTATATTAGTGAATAGAGCGGTCACACCTTCCTTTTTGTGCGCAGTATGGGTTTCTCTTACCACACAATATTTCAGCTAATTTAACACCGTTTAGTGCATGAGGCCCACAGTGTTCCCAACCCTCCTTCATGAAGAATCTCAACAGACAAGGCAAGACAACAGTGACCGGAACTCTGTTAGCATTCCCAAGCTTCTGGTAATGAGGTCAGTAACCCTATTGGTAATCATATATAAATGCACTTAGATTTTTTTAAATATAGAAATTGTGCAATAAATTTAACAAAATGTGGTATCATTACAATGATGTGCAAATGCTAAAAGCTGCAGGGGTCATTTCAAATAAAGTGTTGTTTTTGTTTTGACCACACCAGCAGGATTTTTCATGGATTTAGTCACAGACATATTAAATGGTACAAAAGTATACCCTCATGAAGTTAATGGACAAAAAAGGGCATAATAATAGGAGCATGTTATAGACCACCAGATTCAGACAGTGAGCAAAATAATCTGTTATACAATGACACTAGAAATGTGTGTAGCAAAGGAGAAGCCATACTAATGGGGGATTTCAACTTCCCCCATATAAAATGGGAAAACCTGGTGGGTAGCAAGAAGGATGAAATTGAAATGGTGGAAATGACAAATGACTGCTTCCTAACACAATTTGTCAAGGCACCGACTAGAGGGGAGGCATGCCTTGATTTAGTCTTTTCAAATAACGAAGACAGAATAACTAAAACAGAGGTCAGAGAACCACTGGCAAACTCAGACCACAACATGGTCTTCTTTTAAGTGTTTGGGGTTTAACAAAAAGTAATGACTAAAGCTAAGGTTTACAATTTTAGAAAAGCAAACTATGAAGGTATGAAACAGAGACTAACAGAAGTAGATTGGAGTAAAATAGAGAAAACATCCACCGAAAAAGGATGGTTGTTCTTCAAAAATGTAGTACTATCCCTGAAATAGACAAATCTAAATGTAAAACTGAATTGCCAAAATGGTTTAATAGATCAATTAAAAAAAATATTCAGCGAGAAAAGGCACTTTACAGAGCATTAAAAAAGGACCAAAAAGAAAGTACACAGAAAGAGTACACAGAACTGCAAACGCAAGTCAAAAAAGAAGTTACAAAGGCCAACTAGAAACTCTAGAACTAGAAATGAACATTGCTAAGGGGGCTAAAACCAATTCCAAAATGTTTTTCCAATATTACAACAGCAAGCGAACATTCAAAGAGGAGGTTAAATGTCTAAGAGATACAAATGGCAAAATCGTAGATGAAGAAAAAAATAGCAAATATGTTAAATTATTACTTTTCACAAGTTTTTACAAAGTTCCTATCCAGTTTTAAATAACTTTCGCATAACCGAGGCAGAAGTGTTAAAGGGACTAGAGCTCTTAAAATAAACAAATCCCTTGGGCCGGATGAGATCCTCCCAATAGTACTCAAAGAAATGAAAGAAGTAATTTACAAACCGCTAACCAAGATCATGCAGCAGTCTCTTGACACAGGGGTGGTACCGACAGACTGGAAAATTGCAAACGTAATACCGATCCACAAAAAGGGAAACAAAACTGAACCAAGTAACTACAGACCAGTAAACCTGACTTCTATTATATGCAAACTTATGGAAACTATAATAAGATCCAAAATGGAAAATTACCTATATGGTAACAGGGTCCTGGGAGACAGTCAACATGGTTTTAGGAAAGGGAGATTGTGTCTAACTAACTTGCTTGAATTTTTTGAGGATGCAACATCGATAATGGATAATTGCAAAGCATATGACATGGTTTATTTAGATTTCAAGAAAGATTTCCCGCACAAAAGATTAATTCTAAAACTGAACGCAGTAGGGATTCAGGGAAACACATGTACATGGATTAGGGAGTGGTTAACATGTAGAAAACAGAAAGTACTGATTAGAGGAAAAACCTCAGAATGGAGTGTGGTAACCAGTGGTGTACCACAGGGATCAGTATTAGGTCTTCTGCTATTCCTAATCTATATTAATGATTTAGATTCTGGTATAGTAAGCAAACTTGTTAAATTTGCAGACGACACAAAAATAGGAGGAGTGGCAAACACTGTTGCAGCAGCAAAGGTCATTCAAAATGATCTAGACAAGATTCAGAACTAGGCAGGCACATGGCAAATGACATTTAATAGAGAAAAGTGTAAGGTACTGCACGCAGGAAATAAAAATGTACATTATAAATATCATATGGGAGATACTGAAATTGGAGAAGGAATCTACGAAAAATACCTAGGAGTTTTTGTTGACTCAGAAATGTCTTCATCTAGACAATGTGGGGAAGATATAAAAAAAGGCTAACAAGATGCTCGGATACATTGTGAAAAGTGTTGAATTTAAATCAAGGGAAGTAATGTTAAAACTGTACAATGCACTAGTAAGACCTCATCTTGAATATTGTGTGCAGTTCTGGTCACCTCGCTATAAAAAAGATATTGCTGCTCTAGAAAGAGTGCAAAGAAGAGCGACCAGAATTATTCCGGGCTTAAAAGGCATGTCATATGCAGACAGGCTAAAAGAATTGAATCTGTTCAGTCTTGAACAAAGAAGACTACGCGGCGACCTAATTCCAGCATTCAAAATTCTAAAAGGTATTGACAATGTCGACCCAAGTGACTTTTTAGACCTGAAAAAAGAAACAAGGACCAGGGGCCACAAATGGAGATTAGACAAAGGGGCATTCAGAACAGAAAATAGGAGGCACTTTTTTACACAGAGAATCGTGAGGGTCTGGAACCAACTCCCCAGTAATGTTGTTGAAGCTGACACCCTGGGATCCTTCAAGAAGCTGCTTGATGAGATTCTGGGATCAATAAGCTACTAACAACCAAATGAGGAAGATGGGCCGAACGGCCTCCTCTCGTTTGTAAACTTTCTTATGTTCTTATGAAGTTAAATGTGGTATATTGTGGTTTAAAGATATTAAAGTACAGTAAAGCTGTCATAGTGGTGTTTTGGTAAGCAGATTATCATTCTAAATCACAGATTAAGATGAACTTTAAAAAAAAAAAATAGTCACTACCAAACACTTTGCACTCAATTCATAGTGTTAACTCATTATTCAGAAAGGAGATGGAACATAATATGCTTTGTCCCACAGCCTTGTCCATTAGAGCTCAATAGCCACTCCATGTGCTGGCTGAACTGCAATGTAATAACTATTGATTGATGACAGCTATAGCCAGCGGGCAGGACAAGTGGTGCGCTGAGCCACCTTCCCTGCCCCATGTGCTTGGCTGAACTGTGATGTAATGACTATTGATTGATGACAGCTATTGCCAGTGGCAGGACTAGTGGCACACGAGTGGCTCCCTGGACAAGTCACACTGCAAGGTGGAGGCAGGAGAGGAGGAGGACCAAACATTGGAACGACAAGGAGGTATAGGCGATAGGCTATATATAGGAACAGTTTGATTACATATGTGATTAGAGGGATGATCCTCTTTCAGAAACAATTTCCAATTAATTTATGATGGAATTAGCCTACTTATAATTCACTAACATTGTTATTACACATTTGGAATTTGAAATGCAAATGAGTGTGTGTTATTATTTTAGTCATGAAACATATGTGTAGTATTTAGCCACTTTGTCCCAAAGGCCGCATTTGTTATGTTTGCTTTTGCAATAGAATGAATATTGTATTGGTTAACTATTCCTTGCTAAATTGTTTTTTTGGTTTCGTTTTTGTTGAAAGGCATTATGTTATATTTAATTGTTATCAGTAATTGTCTTTGGAAAACATTGAAAACAGGCATAATTATTAAAATGTGAAGGGCAGGCATGAGTTCTGTTAGGTTTATTGTATTTTTACATGGACCTGAGTTTATGAGAAACAAAATTAAAAAAATTGAAAATTTGTATCCATAACCACCCAATCATAAAAACCTTTGTAAAACAAGTAGGTACAGTAAATGTTTTGTCAAAATGTCAAAACTTTTTGTTAAAATGGTTGTCTGTTTATGCATACAATGGACACTCTTTAAAAAAAGCAGCATTTAGAACAGCATTTAGATCCATCTGTTATGATTGAGCACTTAAAACTGCTCAGTACCAATAAAGTAGCAGTCAAGATGTATTGGCATTAAGGGAGCTTTTCTGCCTATCTAACTATTTACCCTTTGAGTACTTTTCAACAGTTTTATAATTTTCAATATTTCTTCTATGGTTATGGGGAAACACATCTCATAACAGGCCAGAACTGTCAGTGGGCAAATGACAGATGCCACCCTAATCTTTTTAAAGATGCATTTGTAACCAGCCAACCATTCAACAAGCACTGGCATCTAGTCATATACTAGTCTATTACAGACCTCTGGGTAAACAAATCTTGTGATTGATTTACTGTACAGTATTAGAAAAAGACACCAGAGAAAAAGATTCTCACTTCTTTTCAAAATGCTGTGAATTGTTGTAAACGTCTGTGTTGTTTGGGGGGGCATGAACAAGGGCTTTTCCCCCTACTTCCCTTCTACCAATAACATCTGATAATCCCCTATTTAAACCCCAAGCCCTGAGTTTGGTCTCTGTCTTGTTTTTCCACCATCTTCCCCTCCTCCCCCCACTACACCTTCTCTTCTGTTCGGCTCTCCACCTCTGCAACTGCACCATCCTTTGCAACGGTCTGCCTCTTGGGGGTAAGTGAAGCTCATTTCCCAACCTTAGAAGTCCAGCCGGTGCTTGATTTGTCCTCCGAGTGGAAAGTTCTCCGTGAGTCAAGGGGAACCCCCGGCCAAATTTAACTATCACTGTCATCTATCCATTCTCTCCTCTAGATCCCCCTTGGGGGAAGTATCGGTTGCTTCCCAGCCTTGGAAACCGAATGGTTCGGCCTCACCTCCGTGAGGGCAGCTCTCTGCGAGCCAAGGGGAATCTCCTTACTCTTCTTTAAGTTATAAGCACATATCTTCTATTATCAGTTCCGGAGGTCTCTTCCTCTACGCAGCCCTCAATCATGTCCAGTGAATGTCGGATGCTTAGTCGCACACTTTTTCCAGATCAGTTGCTCTCCAGTTTTACTTTGATCCATCAAAGACACCAGACACATGCTGAAAAAACAGGCAAGAGTTACCTAGGATGCATATTCCTGCATTAAAAATCTTCCATCTTCAAAGTGCCTTTCAGTCATATCATCAGTGAAGATTGACTTCTGAATTCATTAGTCTGATTATTTCCACTACTCTTTTAAATGGTGATTTTTCATATGATTCACAGATCTATACTTCCTGCTTTGTAGATGTTAAGCAGTTTGCCTGTGGTAAAACCTCAAAATCCATTTTTAGTCTGAGATTTTATGTTGCACACGTCAGAGGGCCAGTGTTGGGGTTTCCAGTGGTGGTTTTCTGCAAATGTTGCAATTCCAGAAACACTTGATGGACAAGGTTGTCAAAGCAGCCACTGTGTTGAGTTTTACGACCACCATGGCTACTGTGAAGTCGCATTTTTGGACTTTCCCATTATTATTGCATGGTAGTTCCTCACCCAATTTATATAAAGTAGGTTTAGACCCTAGAGGGTTACATGATGTGACAACCATGACCACATCAAGTTCAATATAAAACAGACTTGATGGACAAGGTTGTCAAAGCAGCCACTGTGTTGAGGGATGACGTTTTTTCACTTGTTTTACGACCACCATGGCTACTGTGAAGTCGCATTTTTGGACTTTCCCATTATTATTGCATGGTAGTTCCTCACCCAATTTATATAAAGTAGGTTTAGACCCTAGAGGGTTACATGATGTGACAACCATGACCACATCAAGTTCAATATAAAACAGACTTTCTCATTTACTTTTAATTTTATTTTGGCAGACTTTGTGGATACTTTTTCTTGAGCAAGATGCAGTCAAAAAACGTGACTGCTTTAGATAAGTTTCTAGGAAAGTCTCAATAAACATTGTATACAGACCTCCTCATTGAAATGCCAATCCTATAGCCTGCCCTCTGAACTGCAGATCTATTGTGATCATAGCTGAGTTCCTGAGTTGTTTGTAAACTAGGCAGAGTTCCAAAAAAGTCTCTCAGTAACACACTCATTAGATTTTAAAATACAAATATTCCCACCATGCATACTCTTTCTACAGATCAAAAAGATATAGATTTTTAATTGCACTGTAGTTCCTAAAAGTCTCTGACATAAAAGGTTTTCAGCCAACACAGAATCCTAGAAAGTCAAGCATTTCAGCCATTTTTGTGACTCTTAGTGATGAAAAAAAAGTGTTTGGACTTTCAAATGGTTCCCAAATAAGATGATGATCATATCATGTTTGACCACTATTGGACTGAACTGAACTTGGACATGAAAAGCTTCCTGTACTATTAAAATAAAGTTCCAAATTTTGTTAGTTCTTTCACACCAAGTAAAAAAATAAAAAAATCCTGTTTTCAACTCACCACTACCTGTAATCCTGTTTACCAGGTGTAAGTAATTTTAACAAACTCTCTACATGTTGTAGACAGCTGGGAAGGAGAGAAGATAAAAGAGAAAGTCAATCGAAGCTAAAAAGTCGTATTGTATTGATTGTGGCAGGTTCTATTATTTTATTGATGCAGTTTATTGTCAGATTGTCTGAACATCTGCTGTCTCTCATGGCATCATTAATCAATAATTCATGACTCTGCAATTAATATTTTATGAGGAAGACTGCTATGGTCAGTCATTAATGCATTGGCTGTGCTAAGCAGCTAGGTAGAAATCCAGAATGGAATGGTATATACAGATCAGTAGGATCTATAGTACAGAAAAGGTGTAAGTACGTACAATGCTTGGGTAAGGCTGTACGGTTCAGAGATCAGATATGGAGATACAGTATACAGAAGATAAACCGTTTCTCCTTAGGGTATAACATCTTCTAATACAATTGCTCCAGATTAGCGGTAACAAATTATTTAACAGCTTTCTTATTAGATTGCATTAGAATAATCCAGTTTAGGCAGGCCTTTTAGGTCCATCAAGGCAGTTTTTATGGCGCCCAGTGGCCTTATAGCTGATTTTAAAATGTACTAAATAATAAAAAAGAAAAAGAAAAACCCAACAACCGTGATAAAGTTAACTGGTTATTTTAGAAACTGTGTCCACCTGGTTTATCCAAGTCTCAAGTCCCTTAGAGAGCACATTATATAGGCTTAGAGAACACATTATATAGTTACTATCTTTTGACTGATAGTATTCTATGAATGACAGTAGAAAACTAGAAGGTGGTGGAAATATGTGAGAAAAAAATAGAAATTTAATATAAAGAGTAGACCACTTTGACTGCTTTTCTAATTTTAAAGTACATTATAGATCTTATGTATGGTTCTTTTGAAATTTAAAAGAACTACAGCATTATACAATTGAAAGTATAAGAAAGTATCTTGTTGAAATGATATTGCTTGTTATACACAGGTGTTGTGAATACACTATATACAGAAAGGTTGACACCATTTCTTCAATAGAACAATGAAAACAGGTTTTCCACTGAAATGTCAGTCAGCTCATTTTTCCTGGGAAAAATCATAGATGGCGGGTGTGACTTGCAAGTTTCCAGCCTGTGATCATACAGTTAAAGGCAACACATGAATCCACCGAACAAACTGCTTCCCCAAGGATGCCCTGGCTTATGAATACTCTGAAGAAGCCAGGCCTTATTGTGTGGGTCTACCTGTTATGAAACAGGCTTTGTTGGCTATTGCCTTACTACGTGATTTGCCTTTTAAAAGAATACTCGCACAAAGGTACAGTATATGGATATGTCTATATTTATGTTATATGGGAAGGGATGAGTTGCAGCTTGAAAGTCTTTATATACCTGAGGGAAATTATCTTCAAGTTAAACCACTTTGAGTACACACAGGCTGAAACCATTTCACTAATTTTGTGACCTTTCAAACAAATCATTTGCACCTGAGCTGATTTAGGGCTGCAGTAGCAAAGGGGTTGAATACCTATGCAACTGAGATAAATCTGTTTTTCTCTGTAAATCTGACTTATTTATATTCTATATGCATTTTTTAACTTTATCAATGTGGAGTAGTTTTTGTAGAGTCTACATGTAAAGTCTAATTTGAAAGCATCGTGGAGTACGCTCAGGTGTCAACAAAATTTGAAAACTTTGCAGGGGGGTGAATACTTCTGCAAACCACTGAATGTGTGTATGTATATATATATATATATATATATATATATATGAATACTTATGCATGCAAGATATTTCAGTTTTTTATTTTTCTTAAAAATATTTCCCAACATAAAATTGATTTTGAGTTTCAGTGTTTAAAAATAAAATATCAAACAGAACAAAATTTCAGTGTACCATTTGTAATTCAGTAATATGAGAGAATTGGTCAGGGGTCTGAATACTTTTGCAAGGCACTGTATATACATATACACACATGCACACACAAAAGGCTATGTGAGTTCAAATCTTACACAAAGTTTTTTTGTTCAATAGCTACACGTTGCTGAGTTTTGCATCATTCCCGATCAGATGAAGTAGTCTTGTCAGTTTGTGGACTAAATTATGGGATTGAAAAGGCCGTACAGGAAGTGAAATATAGTCTTGAATGTGGGAACTTTTGTTTCGATCTAAGGTTTGTGTCTTCACTGGTGTCTGAACCTTCTGTTGGCTTAAAAAAATCTTCTTTTATTGAAATGCTAATAGAATTGTTAAGTACCGTATTCAGCTGTGATGTGCAGAGCAAGAATTGAGATCCCACTGTGTACCTGAGGAGCCTTTTCGATTAATTGAAAATATTAGCATTTTAAGAGGAGCAGGATAAAGCACCACTGTGCCGTGTTTTTCATTCTCCCTAATTGCCTAAATATTAGGTATTGGGCTCTAAATAATTACTTAACCAGTATTTCCTTCTGAAGCAGGATCTGATCATTTAATTAGACTGTGTATTATTTCATGCTGAGCACTAATCTAATAAAATGGCTTAAACAATTGACAGTTTGTGCAGTTGAAACTTGAACTGCTACTGTATGATTATAGGGGTTTATATAAACTACTTTAATATATATTTTTTTATATTTGGTATTTTTTCGATCATTGCATGAACTGATGTTTTCACTAAAAGAACAACCTTTTATCTGTGCTTTACTGCTTAGGCACACCCACTAGTAGCATGACACCCACACAACTTGTACTTGAAAGACCAACTCCATGCTATATGCATGTGTGACAGGGTAAATTGAATTCCTGCACTGAAAAGTTCACCTTCCACCAGTAGGGGGGATAGGAGGCTGTGGCAACTATGGGGTTAATATTCTGTAGGGGTCAGTCTGTTAAGAGGCTTGGGGAGGGGAACGGAATAAGTGGCGGAATCCAGGTATACAAAAGGGCAGCCTCTCCACTGGTCGGAGCAGTGTTCCTGGGATCGGGGAAGTGCAGCCATGTATGTACTGACTAACGAAATACACTTTCTGTTTTCTTATCTCTCGCAGCCTAAGCAGGTATTTATTGCTTCAGAAGGTCACAGAGCAAATATTGTGGGCAGCAAGGATCCTGCATCCTGTCACCTACCTGAACTCGGTTCTAAATACTTTTGCAGATACATGAGTTTCTACCCGGGACCTGTGTATATACTGTAGATGCCGCCTATTAACAACTTCTCAGTTCCCAGCAAAAAGTTGTTTTCAAGTGTATTTACATGGAACAAAGATATATACTGTAGCTGTACAAATACGGCATTGAGATACATCACTTTTAAAAGCTGTAGTGTGAAAAAAATTAACATGAGAAACACAAATACCCAAACATAGAATTGTTTATTTCACGCATGTGTAAAACAAAAAAAAGAGAGTAGGCTTAAACTGTACTACACAACGATGTAAAGCAAACATAACAAATATGTGTTGCACTTATAATCAATTCTAAATAACACAATTTTAAAATAAGAAATTGTCCAACGTTGTCTGCTTTTTACAATGTACAACCTCCCGCTGTAAATCCATCTCAATTTTGCACGCTGTTTCATAGCCAGTTTCAAAGCACGATTCTGCCTCAGTCCACCAGAAGTACACAGTTACAAAGTCAGTGTGTTATAAAAGTGGCATGAAGTATGTGCATAAATCATGCAAGTTCGCTCTGTAGTTCTGGGAACTAGTAATAAAGTTGTCAATAAGCGGCGTGCAGTTGCTAATATCAGAATTCCATTAACATTAAAGTCTATGGGATGGGATTGGTTCCTGGGAAAATGTTGTTAATAACTGAAAATTGTCTTTATCAGGGTTGGTAATAACCAGCATCTACTGTACTGTCTCAATAGCTGTCTGTATTTAAAGGGGCAATACCCATTTTATTTTTGACCAGTGTTGTTTTGTTTGTTCTGTTGTAAATAAATTGTGGTTACCCTTTCGACTGCACTTTCTGTGTGTCATTTTGGGAACTTCCACAGCATGCTTCTTGTCATAAAATTCACTAATATTTCTCTCTCAATATACCAAAACACATTCACAGCTAGATTTTCTCTATTATACATTATTAAAACATATCAATTTTACTGATAACATGGGTCCTTATTTGACTGACAACAAGACATACAATCTGTCCCCAGGCTTTCCCTTTGTTTTATTGTGCTATACCTTGCCTACAATCTCCTCTCTCCACTGCTAATGTAGCCAATAACATCTCTTTTTGGTAAACCTTACAGCTTGTGATTTAATGAGGGTCATTTATATTACACATGAATACATAACAGGCTATTTTGTCATTTCTTCTAGTAGTCTCTAAAATGAAACTTGTTCTTATTAAGAAATACAACATCTGTATGCTCTTACATTTGTGGATCAGGTATTACAGTGTGTGTTTGAAATAAAGGACACCAAATATACATCATGGATTGCCCTGACAGAAACATTTTCCATGAGGTAAAATTGTTTTCAACTCCTGCCTCTAAAGGGATTATAGTGGGAAGCATATGCAGGGGAGTGATATGTAGTGTTGCCACGTATAATGTTTGTGTGAATGGGCCCTTAAGCCAAAACAACACAAGAAAAGCAGTCAGGAAAAAAAAAAAAAAAAAACTCAATGAGCTGCATCCAACCAAATAAATAAATATGTTTCTTATCAGCAACAACTTAAAATCTAATGGCATTTTTTTCTAATCAATGCAGAACATTCTGTGCATTTGTAGATAACACAATAAGGGGCCTGTTTCTGACTAGATGATGACCTCTGGCTCTTGTTTTTGTGACTCTCCACTCAGGTTTCAGGTTATTACATACCCTTTGGACTCATTTGTTAAGTAACCTGGGGGTGATTGATTGTGAATCTGTGATTAGTTTAGGATCCTTTTATGAAGTATAATTAGGGTATAGCAATAGGGTCTGACAAGCATATAAGGCAATACTATGACCCCTGTGGAGATGATCACCAAGACAGAATAACAAGATCAATAACCATTGAGAGTCATGTTATTGCTGATTTCCTTCATGTTATTGGATTCCTTACAATAACGACTTAGGAAGGTGCCTATATATATATATATATATATATATATATATTATATATATATATATGATAATATATACTAGATATATATTATATAAAGTTACATTGCACAAGCACAGTACTAAACTGTCTATAGGCCAAGGACTTCAAAATCACATAGAAATAGCTCACAATTTAGTATTGGTCACCGAACTGAACTACTTCATTGAATTAAATAGGAATGATAGTGTGCTAATAGTGAAGAATGTTTATTTGGAATTAACAACAAAATTACCTTTATAAATACAGCCTAATTGCATTCTTTCAATGTATGTCTTACAAACACTGTCCACATGACTGTCTGGTGTAATCCAAGAGTGGGGTGTGGGTTTGTTCTGAAAAGCTGCTTCTCACCAGGATGTTCTGATGGCTCTATACAGATGGATTCTCGGTATGAGGGGGAAGTCTGAAATCAACACACACCAACTTCTTAAACAGAGGAGCCAGTAGGGGACTTTGATTTGCAAAGTGGTGGCTCTATAGGGGTGTGACTGTTTCTTTCACATGAAATCCGAGACCCAAGTTAATGGGAAAATGTAGATCTTTTAGCCTCCCTCTGTATGTGGTAAGCCCAATAGAGAGTATGAGAGTACAAAAGAAGTTGTTCCGAGTGTCGCTGTCCCTGACAGGACTGAGCTGGTCTCTTTGGCTTACACGCTAGCTACAAGGCACAAAGGATCCATTATCCTGCAAGCCAACATTCCAGTAGTGTACAGCATAAGAGAGCTCTCTTTTGCCTAAAAGCAGGCTAAATTGTAAACATAGCATATAGAAACGTTAAGTAAGAGGAACAATGTGAACAACCAAAAAACAGCTTGCAGTGAACAATAAAGTAAGAGAACAATAAAAACTACTGGAAGTAAAGCAGTAATTTACCAGACAAAACTAGAGGCGAAGAGGTCGATTTTTTTAACCTACATTGAGACAATGAAATAATTGGACAGTGATATTTTACATCTGAAATTCTGAAAATCTGAAGTCATTTTTCGACAATTGTGTTGGCAAATAATTATTATTGCTCCTACATACATTTGAACCACAGACATTCACATTTCTCAAAATGTTCTTTTGATCACATTTGCACAAAATTGTAAACCCACAGTATCGTTCTTTTTTTTATCTAATTCATATTTGTACCAGTTTATCCAATAAAAACAAGAACTCTGATAATAATGTTGTCAATGTTTTAAATCCCAAAGGATAAAACCTAATCATTTGGTAAAGATATGGAAACATTTAAAAAAAAAAAAAGTATGTCTGATAGAATAAACAATATATGTATGTCCCAGTAAGGGGATTGCTGATATATTTTATAAGATTAGGGTACAATGCAATTGTGTTCATGTGGCTCAACTATTATCATCCTCCTCATGATCATCATTAATTGCTTGTGCTACTGCATTGTTCTCACTGTTTTACTGTTAATTAAATTAAATTGGGTTCACCACCTTCCAATAAGAACTGACAACAAAGGTATAAGTATAAGCTAGTGTGCCAACTAATGGACACTGTAGATAGGTAGACTAGGATAGACACATCAAGACTTACAGAAATGTATAACTTATGTTACTCTCAGTGGATTTTGTTCCCCCAAGACATTTGTGTGTTTTAAATGTGACTTTGATTTGGCCTTAGATACACGTTTTTATGTCTAAATAAATGAAAGTTAAATGAAAAATACTATGCAATCAAGTTACAGTAATATAATTAAACTAATAATGAAATGTAAGTATATACATATATAAGAACGAAGCCTAATTAAAACTTTAAAACAAGTCTTTTTGAGTGTTAACCAATTTCACATGAATGATTTCAATATTTTTACAAAATTACAAAAGCATAAACACACATTTATAAACAAACATATGTACAGTGCAAAGACAAAAAAACACATAGACCATTTGTATAAAATATGCACAAATAAATAAATAATACACTAACATTTCATTGCTGTACAGCACTAGTATATAGTGTCGGAATTGCTTACTTATTATAATTTCACTACTTAACTTCAAGTGATATAACATTTGTTTTTCTCTGTTTCTGCAATTTTGCCAAAATATGCCATTTACAACACATGGATACAAATAACTGTTTACACAACAAACATAAAGAATGTTGTGCTAATGTAGCAAGCTGGTCTTTGACTCTAAAACCTTAATATTTTGCTTAGTCTAATTGTAGGAGGGGCGCAATTTCCACATTGTCCAATAAGACATTAGATACTCCAGCAAAATTGATTGTTGTTGCTAGGATACAGAAGCATCCTCTAGATAGGCGCAAGCCTAGATCTGGGTGCTTTCTCACTTTCCTCTCAATCCTCTGTGAAGCTCATGCGAGAGGTAGCAGAGCTCTGATTTACGCGCCTGCCTCAGCACGGGTTTCAAAATGAAACTGCTAAACTGAGCAAGTAAATGGTGTACAGAACAAAAGAACAAATAAGAAAAAGAACAGCTTGTGGATAAAAAGAAACAAAGACAAGGTAGTCTATTGTATTGCACGTCCTGAAAATAAACAGCTATTTTTTAATTGTTTATATAAAGAAGAAATGCATTTGCTTGAATAAATGAAGAACCTGGTGGAAGCGCACGAGAAGTGTTGAGGTAGAAGGAATATAAAGAAAAATCCGTGCATTGAATACAGATCACCTGGAATACTAATCTACCGTTACTTGAAAACATAACTTCATTAAACAGGTAAACAAGGAATGAAATTGTGTAAGGCATTTAAATAAACTCCATTTCGAAATAGTAACAGCGAATAAATGCGTTTTTTCTTCATGGAATTGAATGATGTGTTAAAACTACTGATGGCAAATGACCTACTGACACTGCACACGATTACAAAACGTAATTAAACAGTTAGAATACAGAGGCTACCGCGTTTTCTTCAACTAAACTGTTTCTTTTTTTGATTGTTTGTTTTTTCAGAATCAAGGATGTATTATAGTGAAATATTCTACTGTCATTGATTCTGGTAAGTTAACTGGACGCATTTGTAACCTATTCGAGGGAAGTGTTTAAAATAGGAATATACAGTGCGTGCCCTGCTACCAAAATGCATTTGTTAAGTTGATGTTTTCTGGGATGTTTTACAATCTTGTTCCACGCGCGGAGACCACAGTTGCTCTTTCACTTGTCAATCAGTTCCTCTGGGGGCAGTGACCTGTAGCTGGACTACTATTGAACCTGATGTTACATTGGAGATGAGATGGTATATTGTATAAGTGCATTTTTTGTATCTTGTATCTGTAATGCATCTGTTCTACTGGTAGAATCAAATAATGATGTACTGATTTAGATTGTATAGCATTTTTACTGCAGAGGTAAAATGGTAAATCATTAAAATAATTCTACAGAAAATGTGCTCCAAGTCATGTTAACCCTGTTAATGAGATCTGTGTACAGCATTTAAAAGTATGCAGCATGTTTGCATTATAGCGTTTGTGATCTTATTCTGAACATAGGGTCTAGCACTCAAGGTATTTAGTCCTTTGTTGCTTTGTAAGTTACTTGACCAGTTTGTCTGTTCTTGTTGAAACAAGAAATGTAAATACAGTGACCTATACCTGGATTAATATGGTATTGTATGCATTAAACATAACTAGACCCAGCAATCCAGTCATTGCAGTATCTAAATTGAGAGATCTCTTAATACAAAAATCACATACAAACAAAAACAGTTGCATAATGAATCAAATAGGCAAAGTCACTATTTTAGGTTTGTATAGAATATGGACAGATAACTGTAATGCAATGGTGTGTATTTTGAATGCATCAGCAAACATCAATTACTTAGCAACAAATACAACACATGTTATTAATTTTAAAAAAAAAAGGAATATTATTAAGATATTCTAGACATTGGTCAAAATCATAATTGCCTTTACTTTGTTTTCTCTCAGTATCCTAGAACAATTTCTGGGTGCAACCTGCTTTGGATTGGAAAGATTAAAAAAAAAAAAAAAAAAGGAACTGGGAGAATCGCTCTGCATTAGAACATAAGAAATGAGCATGTGGTAAGTGTCACAGTTCTGTCATTAACATACCTTATTATTTAATAGACACAAAAACCCAAAAGAAAGAGTACATCATTGATTTAAATAGGGAGTACGTATATTTGTTTTTAAATATATAGTAAGTCTGGGCCATATCTTGTGTCAGTGTTAGTAACATGTGCACGGTATGGTGGCAATTACAGTATTTTATTTTGAATCAGTAAAATACTAAAAACAGACATACTGTGGCAAATAAATAAATAAATAAATCACATACACAATTAAAACATACAGCTTATTATTTTAGGATCTATAAAAAAAACGAAATAATACACACCCTGAAATGTTCTGTTTAAGATTAACCTGTGGTCTCACCTTTAATTTGGTCATAGCTAATTGGATACTAATATATATATATATATATATATATATATATATATATATATATATATATATACTTGCTGTCTGTCCCATCTCCACTCGGCTCTGAATGGCTGGGGGTCGCTGTCAGTCATCTCAGTGGTCCGTTAGTACTATAGTTTCACCGTGTTCTGACAGATCTCATTTACTGAAGCAGTGCTAGAATGTGCAGCACACAGGAATATCACCTAGAAAGTGTCCCGAGGGCATCAGATGATTCGTAATGGTTAGGTATTGGGTTTGAGGTTAGGCTTTAGAGCAGGGGTTGCTTAAGGTTAGGGTTGGGGTTGGGTTAGGGTCTGGGTGGCTTGATTTTGTAGAGTTGCCAAGCTCTGGAAGTGAAAGGTGGGAGTGTTTGGCAAATACTCGAGAATCATCTGATGCCCGCAGGACACTTTCTAGAGTATATTCCTTTTCGCTGCGCTAGGCAGCTCTCATTTGCCAGCTACACAGCACCTGTCATGCAAAGCGCCTTCTTTGAAATACATGGTGTATGTAAGCTTTTGCTTTAGGTATACGGTTACTAGTTTGATTTGAAAATGGGGCTCAAGAGAAAAGCACTTAATGAAGTCACCGCGGCAGGACCATGCGGGCCCGTCTGCCTTGCCTTCCAGTGACTCAGTCCGGCTGTACTGAAGCAGGAGAGGGGTGGAGCTCAGACTCCTAATAATAAGTGCAAATTAGTTCTGTTCAACTATCTGATGTTTTGTTCTGTGCATATTATTTTAAAATCTACGCTATAACGGTCTGTGTAATACACTTTTATATGCAGCATTTACTACGGTTTATTTGAGACCATTTTTAAATGTACAGCTCAGCTGTGACCAAATGTTTATTCAATTACCATAGTTTTGTTGCGTGTTGAATATGATAAATGGGGTTTTGCTAAATGAGACATTTTTCGATGGCATAAAAAGCCTGTTTATTTTAAAGCATAAAGGTCGATTTTACCCTTTCTCTGCTTGAATTAAAAAATAAAGATAGAAAAAAAAACTGTAAATTCTATTTAAAATAAACGTTGATATTAATCGTCGATTTGGCAATAAATAAATAAATCGACTAGTAGCAAGCATACAAAACTGATAATATTTAGCCTGTTAGTCATCCTGATAAGTAATGCATTCTATTTTCACAATATTCCCTGTATCCAATATTCATTTACAAATTGAGTTTGCAAACAGAAAGAGAGGTGCAGATTGAACATGTTTTTTTGATTGTGCTAAATGAACAATGAGCAATACTCTAAGGACTACATGCAGAAAACAGCTACCATGGAATCACCAATAAATATGTCTTATGCTGAGGTTTGATATTTTTCTTCTTTATGTTTAAAATTACAGTGTTTTTAATTTTGATTAAATGTATAATTTAAAGGTACAATAAAAGACTAAGGACCACATTCACAAAATATTTACCACTGTGCTAAGTTAACACAGGGGATCCTACATACACCTTAATTGTGTCTTGCTAGTAACATTACCATGTAACTGTAATCCCATGAGGACCTGAAACAGATTAGGAGTGCTATGTAACTATTCCTCAAAGAGGAATTAAGAATGAGGAATTACTTCTGCAAAGTGTTTTTGTTCAACTGTTATAGTTCAACTATTGCATAACCTAATATGTAATATAAGACCTAATATCTTCCTGAAATTCTGTCCAGAGTAAATTCTAACCTTGTACTTTGTGCCCTTTGGATGCAGTTAAACATCTTCACCATAGCTGCCTTTGGGTCTCAGGAGGTTGATGGTAAAGGCTTACGGTACAATATTTAAAATAGATATTAGAAAGATCATGCTTTGAGCATGCACCGTTCTTTTCCAAACCAATTACTTCTGCTGTCTGTGTATGGTTAGAAGAAGCCAGGGTCTTGAGGTTAGTGTCACTGTATGCTTTTGAGTTAAATTCACACACACACACACACACACTTCTCCAGGGAGATTGGTGATTGACTGAGTGTGCTCAAGAATGCCATTGTCCAAGAGAAACATTTCTTGGTGAACTGACATTATTTATCCTTTTCATGAAAATACTCAAGGTAAAAGTATATATGTATTCTGTAGATGAACACCACATTACACTGGTTTTAATTGTGGGAATTGCTGTACTCTAAAGTGCTAATGTAGCCCACATATTATTACACTAAGTATTTCCTGGATAATTTAAAAGCTTTTGGTTGTCAGCTTGCAGTTCATTAACACATACAAAAAGCCAGAAGTACAAGCTCCATAAATCATAGCTACTATTGCAGAGATGATGGAAATCATGTTACATATGGAAGGCTTACTCCAATTTATTTAACAGGCAAATGATCACAGGTGGTAAAAGATGTAGGTTGTTACAGTCATCAGCATATGTTTTCATGATGCGTATGCCATGTATCAGGTGACCCTTCAAGGTGACAAATCTTCTGAAGCCATCCAGCGTTGTTAGTGGAGATTTGAAACATCTGGATCTAAATGTTGATGAATACTTTTACTCACAAAATACTTTTTTTTCCATTTTTTTTTGCTTTGTTGAATAATTCACAAAATGAAGCTAGTGACAAACAAATACCAAATAATGCTTAATGAGTTTGAAATAGTCTCCTGCAGTATTTTCATTGCATTAGCCTCCCATTGGAAAACCTCTCAGCCAAGGCATCATAACTTGCTGACAGACATGGTTCAATGGCACATCACAGTTGGCTGTAGGAGAGACTCATCATAAGTAACTGAAGTGAATAGTCTATCTGCCTTGGCACATTTCAGCTGGTAGACGTGCTTAGTTAATTGAACACAGCAAGCGGATCTGGAAAGACTTTGCTTCACTGCCCTCTCTGCTGGACTTAGTAGCAAGATAAAAATAAATCAATAGCACACATACAAATATGTACCAGTATAAGATACTTTCTACAGTATAAAAGTCATCGTTCTGTTTTCTTATTGTTATTATTTTGTTATGGTACTGAATGTTCTTCGATGACCGGTTTGTGCAGAAGATGTACATACTTGTTGTATAACAGTGTTAGTAATGGATAAAAGTTATAGATCCCAGTGGGAGACTGATGTAGATATGAACTTGATGGATAAGTGCCTTTACAGTAATCTTGTATTTTCTCTAACAGGAATATGATCAGAATGCACCCAACATATTTCATTTTGGGTTTTTCCAAACAGTGCTATTAAAGGATGTTTAGAGAGGATTACAGAAATCTATTTTTTGTTAGCATTTTCTTCAACACTCATTTGATGTCACAGTGTTCAATTATATATGATGCTACACAAAGGACCGAGTCTTGAGTATATTACAGTTTCTTTTAAGTGTAAAACTAAAGGTTTACTAGGTATATTATTATGGGAAGTAGTGTCCAGCTGTAGGATCTTTAAGAACACTGAATACAAAGAGATTTATTTACAAATCAAACTAGGGAAGAAAGTATTGACTTTGTTCCAGCCTGTTCCTTATTTGGTATTGACCCTGCTGAGGATCAGTTGAATATGTACTAGCTACAGCTGTGGTCAACATTTTTGCAATACCATATAGAATTAACTCATTTTAAATGAAGCCTGCTGAATAAGGTCACTGTAGTTTCTTTGATTACATGATGCTAAACTTTTGGCCATAGTTGTAGTGTGAACAAAGTCTTGCCTTGCAATGGAATGAACAGAAAGAACGATGGTTGTGAACCACCAATAGAAGCTCCTTAGGATACCAGGGAGGCAGTGCCTCCTTAAAATTTCAATGTGAAAAAAAAGAAAATACAAATACATATACATATACTTATATATATATATATATATATATATATATATATATATATATATATATATATATATATATATATATATTGTTGTGTAGCATTATAATGTAATAATGTTCAATAAAACAAAAACAAAAATGGTCTAAAAGGCAAGAAAAAATGACATTTTAACTGTTACAAACTCCTATATGCTATAACCACACATGGTACAGTACTGGCAATGGCAGAGGACATACTCTGATCCCTGGTTTTAATTGGAGGAGCAACTCAAACCCTCCCACCCCCAATGCTGTAGGCCTGCTATGAGGGACTATGAGTGGATTGTTGAATAATGGAAATTGCATCATGATAAAATCTAATTAGATACGAATTTGTACGAGTATTATTACTAATACTGTACTCGTATTACACATACATGTAGTGTATACGTTTTGTTGATTTTAAATGCTTCTACCATTGAGTCATCTGAGGTTAGTTGTAGCGCATAATTCAAACCATATCAACGAAATGTAGACAGAACGGAAAGTAATAACTACTGTGTTCATTTAATCTGGTTTGTGTTTTGGTCTTTTAATACTGTTTTGATGTCTAAAAAAGTGCATTTAATTTATAATGCCAAAAGTTCACATTGGAACCATGACGATGAATAAATTAATATGCGCACATCTCAAAGTAATGCAAAATTTGGAATGTCTCGGGAAATGACAATAACATTTGCATGGTGGCGGATGTTAGCATGTTAGTGGTGTATCAACGTGATGTATCTTTACTATAGACTTTCCTACTGTTTTGTAGTTTGTGTATTTTATCCCCCAACCCCTATTGGAAATTTGACAAATCGCACTCTGTGACGTGGTCTTGAAATCTAAATGCTATATTAATGTTGTATGCAGTGCATTTTTAAATATACGCTGGCAGTGTGTAACAGTTACGTTTATTAGAATTAGCTATGATGGGCTAGTGTTTTATTTTCTCTGCCAAATTGGGGTCATATGTTAAGAAGATATTAACAGTGTTATCAATCAGAATACAACAATAATAAGATTCTACTGCTGCAGCCCAATGCCTTTTTTCTGCCTCCCCATTTTTTTTGCCTACCTGCCACCACTGTAAACTACTGAGAGGTTCTTTAAGCTGGGAGTGGTGTGACATGTTTTTTCTAGTATACTGTGATGCTGCAGAGATATTCCAGCATTTGGTGATAGTGTGGCATAAAGAGGCATTTAACTGATTATAGACAGACATGCAAATTAATGATTCCCTGACGAGTGAAAGCTAAAATGTTGCAAAACTTTCATATGCTGGCCCTTTCCCCGAGGAAAAAAAAAAAAAAATGGGAACATTTTACAATTGATTATAACAGATATTGTATGCAATTTTGAAAGATATGACTCCAAGCTGGAAAACAATACAAGCAATATGACTACATGTATTATTAGCTAAATTTCTCAAGATTTGCATTTACAAAATGGTGTTTCCTATTATCTCTCATAAACGAACAATTAGGTTACGCATGTAGGCTGAATATTTCATCAAATACTAAAGTGGTGTCACCACACAGGGATGAGAAATTAAAAATAAAACTTAAAATAAAAAATGCCACTTGAATGAAAAGAGGCAAATTTAAGTCTATGGGGTTAGTGGTCCATGACCCTCATCATCTTGTACATGAAAGTACCTATGAATAATATTTTGATGGCTGACATGTGTTAAGCTGAGAAAATGTGCATTATATTAGGTGTCACCTGGACCTGAACATTCTTAATTGTTAATGTCATGGTAGATTGCTTTTATACCTGGAGGTTTAACATAAAAATGCGGTTCCAGACAGAAGAAGAACCCCGAGGTTAGTTATAAACAGGAACTGTGGCCTATTTTGCCATGTAATTATAAAAAACAGTTTATCTGTACTGTGTACTGGATGCGCTCCAGAAATCTGCTGAGCAGGTCTTATTTTAGAGAAACTCAAGTAATGAAGTTTACATTCTTCATTAAAGGAAGAAAAAAAAGGCCTTGTAACAATTTTTGTACGGGTCAATTTGTTCAGATTGCGTTTTGGCTGAGTGTTTGTAGGCCAGTCTTATTGAAACGATTTATTAGACCTGATCCAAATACTGAATTATTTTGTATTTATTTAATTATCTTTTCATGATAGACACATGTATTTATTTTATAGAGTTTACACATTAATGTATATACACTGTGGTTAATTGTGAGTTCAGTGGTAGAGTATGTGGTCAAGTGACCCTTTTGATTTACTAAACAAGCACTGAAGAGATAAAAATAGCATGAACACTTTGTGTTCCATGAAAACAAAATAGTTAGGTAGACCATCATTGTCCTGTTACCATTAACTTATGTAGTACAGATGGTTCTTGAAGGAAATGTGAACCAGCAAGGAACTGGATGTAGAACATGAACACTTTGTGTTCCATGAAAACAAAATAGTTAGGTAGACCATCATTGTCCTGTTACCATTTACTTATGTAATACAGATGGTTCTTGAAGGAAATGTGAACCAGCAAGGAACTGGATGTAGAACACCACACTGTGGCATTAACATCATGCTGGGCGCTGATGCACACATGTTTGTGGGTTACCTCTACTTAAACAATTTCTCATGGACCTATGTTTCACATTCTACACCTGCTGTCTAACGAATTGCCCATTTAACTTAAGCATTTGTACATTTGGTAATTGCACAACAGAGGAAAATAGCACAAACACAGGAACAAAATAACAGTTTGAACAAAACCCTACACACAGAACTCTTCAAAATAAACAAAACAGCACCCAAGCCTAGCTATCCCAACTTAAAAAACATTATGCACTCAATGCAAACAACACGATATGAAAAGTACAATAATGTACAGTATATAACAGCCCGCACATAAACTTATTGTAATACAGAACAGTACGGTTAAACATAAACGTTAAACAGGTGTGTACGGGGGCTCCCGAGCGGCGCATCTAGTAAAGGCGCTCCGCGTGGAGTGCAGCATGTGCCCTATAGCCTGGAGATAACAGGTTCAAATCCAGGCTATGTCACTGCTGACCGTGACCAAGGGATCCTAGGGGGTGGCACACAATTTGTCAAACACCCCCCGGGTAGGGAGGGCTTAAGTCAGCACAGTCCAGCACACACCAGCGACCCCTGTGGCTGATAGGACACCTGCAGTTCTGCAGTGGAGCTATCGGATCTGTATTGTCCTCCTGCACTATAGGTCCGGTAGCCTTGCTGTGGATCAGCAGTACAAAAAATGATGGATTGGCGACAGCTAAAATAAAAAACAGGTGTGTACAGTACCTTACTATAGAACTTGTGACTACAATGTAGCAAAACAATATATGATGGAAGTCTGCACAGTATTCGGATTGTTGATAAAAAAAAAGACATTTCCATGGAGGTTCATAGTGTGCTGAGGCTTGAGTTTTACAGATTTGCTTTGCCATTTTCTGTTTTTCTTGCCGGCTCGAACATTGTTTGCATTATGCAATTATCCAAATTAAAATGCAATGTACAATGGACTTCAGGACTGTGCAGCTTCATGCAATTAAGTGATTTATGCATTTAACCGTATCATACAATCATAGAAAATGATGCACTAAAACACGGGATCAGCTGCATGCTAAGCAATTAAGCGATGTATGCAATTATCCAATACACAAATAAGTGGAGTCGACTGTGTGTGTGTGTGTGTGTGTATATATATATAAGTTCAATTACGGCAGATAAACCATTACAGATACCTACTGTATATTTTCAATCCGTCAGTGTTGATAGGAGGAAGGTGAGATGCTTTGTATTGCTAGGAGAGACTTGGACATTGATTAATCTGTTGATATGAAACATGTGCTGGAAAGAGCAGGTAATTTTTGATCAGTAATTTCATCAAGGCCTCCCAAGTAAACCACAGGGAAATCACTAATGAAACAACAGTGTTCACCCCTCACACACTCTGAGTTGGGAAATAAGATAGAGACATGTACCAAACTCAAAAGTAGAAAATGTTTTAGTCAGTCTTTCAGTTCCAAGTAGTGCAAGAGTGCAGGCAGCAAGCATATTGGTGTTTAAAATCATGAAATTCAATTTGAACACAATAAATAAATAAATGTATCTGTTGCAAGAATACTTTTATCAAGTGATATAATGGTTTTTGTTTTTTTTAATATATACTTGTATAAAGCATTATATAGATGTTATAGTTAAATATTGTGTGGTAAGGTAGTATAATGCTGAAATATAAATACATTTGTAGAGTACTACAGAAATACCCTTTTTTGAAAACATTTGCTTATAAGGTAAATATGCTTCGAACACTTTCAGGGTATTTACCCATGTTTTTTTTTATATTTTTTTTTTTTTTTTTTTATTATTTGTGTGCCAAAAACAGAATAATAAATATTATTATATTATTAATAATAATAATAATAATAATAATAATAATAATAATAATAGTGTTGGTGGGCAGGCCAACTTGTCTTTAAATTCTATGACCCCCCCCCCCCAAAAAAAAGCACACACATTAACAACTCCTCTAGAAATTGTATTTTGGAAAACACTTTACTATGGGCAGGGGTTAATTTATAAACCAGAAGTTACCAGATAAGCAAGAGGGACAGCATTATCTTTCTAGACCTAATGTACTGCCCTTGATTTGCAGTAGTTTCCACATATGCTTCAGGTTCTCATCTACTTGTGGTTTCATGCCTTATTGTTGGTGTCCTTATAGCTGCTTGCTGACCATTGCCTTGCCATGTTTTAACATAATAGTCAGGTTTGAACAATAGCAGTGGCGGGCTGACTAATCTGGTGAACAGGTTGTTGTATAAATGTGTTTTTTGGCATCCTAAAATATATCTTTACAGTATACTTTTTTATTCAGTTCATGGAACAGGAAAATCATGTTGTGTATATAGAGGTCTTTTTTACAACATTTTTTTTTTCTTTTTTTTTTCTTTAAATATGTTTAATTCTCACATGTCAGACAAAAGATATGGGGTCCATGGTGATCCGGCACAAACTAACCCTGGCTGTGGGTTTGAAGCATTCGATCAAAATGTACTACTTCAGTGTAAAAAGAAATCAAGTATTTGCAAACACCAATACCTTGTATTTTTAAGTTAAATTTGCTTTGTTTTTATGGAGATTATTCACAGTATTATCATTGTTCAACTTTATAGATTGTTGTTATACATCTGTAAGATTTTTTATTAAAGTTGGAAATTTAACTTCCAGTCCATCATTGTCAGAAGAACGGCATTGATGCCTGGTTATATGACTTCATTACAGAATGATGTCTACATCACTTTCTGTTACACAAAGCCACTTTTTGGGTTATTCTTGAAAGTACAGTAAGCACGATGGTCCTGTCATCTCTTAAGCTGCAAGTTATCTTGAGTCACACCAGCATTTATTAAAAACACCATTGTTCATGCAATTTAAGTTTACTGTTACATTTTCTAAGGTGAAAGATTCTCAGGAGAACCTTGTTATTTTTTATAATTAGATTTTTATGACAAAAGGATTTTTATATTGTGATGATCAAAACATTTTAGGTAAAACTACATATCCTTTTAACATTTATGATATGTGCTTAGTTGATTTGTTGTGATGTGTCCCTTAATAATAAGATACTGTGTAATTTGAATACTTAAATGGAAGGAGAGTGTCTACTAAGCCTACTATTCCTGCAAAATTATCATACTTAAATGACCACACCCTGCACTAGTACATGAAAAAGAGTTAGAGACATGTATATCTACGTGTCAAACTTCTATAACAGCTCATTGCCTGAAAATATTTGGAAAAAAGGGTTATTGATAGTATATCTTTTTAATACTTTAGCCATGATGCAATCCTATCAAAGCAGGGATGAGTTCATTTTTATACAGTACACAATCTGAACATTTCAGAGGGTTTTAGCACCTCATTGAGCTTTGTTCTCACTTCTGAAGACACCTACAGGTCATAAATAGTTCAAAATGAAATGGAAGGGAAAAGAACATGAATTACAAGAAAAGGGGATGCAACTGTGAATTTGTCTAACTTCAGTACATAAAAGGCAAGACTGTTTAACGTGCCGGGGTGTTATAAATACCCTGTATACCGTGCCTACAATGTACACCTTAGTTCCTGCATGTTATTTTGTTTTAAATGTTGACCTGGGGATTTAAATGTTCACCTGTGTGAAAATGCAGTGTTTTTAAAACAGTAGACATCAGGCATGACCTTAACTAAAGTACTGGTGATAGTGTTTAGTATTTTTAAAGAATTGATAACATGTCTGATATTTTTTCTGAATGTTGCAAACCTTATATGCTTTCTTTTTTATACCTTTCTAAAATAAGTCAATGTGTTTTTGTCACGCTGTGTAGAGAAATACTTGTTTTAGGCTGCTTTTTACTTAGCCACATCGATAGATGATCGGAAATGGGTCTCAAGATTTATAGAAAACATTGTATCACAAGGTTATATTTTATGGTGGCTCATTAAGATCATATAAAAAATATGGTTATGGTGGAGAGTTATTTTAGGATTTCGATATTTCAGATTGGTTTTATCGAGATCTTAAGATAATTAATCTCAGGATCTCAACGTTTTAGGATGAATTATTTTGTGATATGAACAAAAAACTATCTGAAATGTTGTAGGTTCTGGTGTCATTACAAATGTCTCCTCCCTGTTTCTTTTGAATACATTTGAACTAATTTTATCTCATACAGACACACCAATGGTGCTGGTTGATTTGTCGTTTTGGCGCATATTAATAAAGTTTGTAATATACTTTGCCATGACACCGCTGCATTGTTCAAGGAGAAAGAACCTTTCTGAAAAGGTTCTATGATTGAGGCTACTGTAACACATTGTGTCACAATGGGCCTTATTCATAAAAGTACTGGCCGACTGCCGTAATAAAGCAAATTTTGTTTAAAACTAACGAAAGTCGTCCATATTGCTATTCAAAAAACTCTCTATCTAAACAAGCTTGCGATTATCGCAAAGCACTTTATGAATGGGTATACAGTCGTTCAAGAATGAAAATCCGGCTAATTTGATGACATCATCAGCATTATTAATGTTCCCTGGGTAGCGTCAGGTCGCTGCTGCAAAAAGAAAACCGCAATCCACCGACAGTACTACCGAAACCTGCGTCAGCAGCTGCCAGTCACGGGCGGTTTGCAAAACCTGATTTCGATGCCCCTATCACGTCTGCCAAAAATTCAGGGCATGTCATAATTTAGAAAAAAAAAATTTAAAAAAAATTAATAAATACTTTGTATTTTCGTTTTGTTTGGCACCGCTGGTAAACACATTTTCATACGCACAAATAAGATTTCCATTCTTAACTGCAGGACCAAAATAATAATAATATAATAATAATAATAATAATAATAATAATAATAATAATAATAATAATAATAATAATAATAATAATAATAATAATAATAATAATATAATAATAATAATAATTTATTTACAAATAAAATGTAAAATTAATTACTAAGAATACGTCTTTAATATATCATATTATAATGATATTATTATTATTTATATTATATATTATTATTCTTATTCTTGTATTAATTATAATAATGAATAATAATAATAATAAACACTGCTTCAAGCAGGGAATCAATCAGGGGCAAGTTTCTGTATGAATCAGTGAAAGTTTCACGCTGTATTGCACACTGGACACAGAATGGATCGTTTTGGGGTGCGGGAAAAAAAAAAAAAGACTCCCATTCGATCAGCAGCACTGGTATACTGTATATTGTAACACATGAAAATAAACTGGTTCACACAGGCAGTATTTGTCCAGACTTTTTATTGTGAACACAGGTAAAAGAAATTAACAGAAAAGGACCACTGGCAGCCACGTTTCACGGCAAAGAAGTAATAATAATAAAATAACTGTCTATTCTCAGTCTCTCGCTTGCTCTCTGTTCACAGCGCTGTTTCAAAATGATTATGCCAGAGAATATGTTCTTGTGTGAGTATATATTTATGTTAAACATTTTCCTTCATATAAAGCTACAGATTTTTTTTTTTTTTTTTTTTTTTTTTTAAATAGGCAGTGTTAATCACAGGTATATCAAACTGTATAACAGTACAACAGTACAAGCGTAGTAATAAAATATGTCTTAAAATAGTCTGCCAAGGTTGTCATTAGTTTAGACTTGACTGTAGAAAGCGTTCAATGACTCCTAGTTATCGACATTTTGCTGTCGTTCACGCTCATGAATAGCAGGTTGATGCTCAGGACTGATGAAAACTTTATGCTAATGAGGTAATCATTAACCTTTCTCTCAATTCGTTAAAAACATGCCTTCGTAGACGAAAATCGCTGGGGCTTAACGACACATCTGAAATATCTCTTATGAATAGCAACTGGGTCGCTATGGATGAAATCCGATCATGTGCTCCTGTTTTCCCCTTACGACAGGCGTTAACCCTTTATGAATAGACCCCAGTATGTCAACCTCAATGGCTCAATCCATTATGAACAGATTGGGAGCAGAATGGTGGCGTTTTTTTGCCTTTTCAGGAACTCTGGGAATCTGGGAGACTTGATGGACACATTGGTCAATCCATGAAAATTGCATGAAAATGGTACTAAGAAAAAGTATGGGACAAATGGGAAGACAGAAAATAAAAACAAAATTGATCTCAATGTGGAGCTTTAAAATAATAGATAAAATAGATCTGGAGCAGGACCTCGTGGCATATATATATATATATATATTATATATATATATATATATATATATATATATATATATATATATATATATATATCTCATGAGACTTTTTACTGTTCTTTATGCACCACTCTAGAAACTCATAGGTTCTCCTCTGTTCAGAGTCAGGCAGTGACTTAAGTTAACACTGGCTAGCCATCTTAGCAGAGTTGCCAACATACCTTCTTATGGATTCCTATCTGTTGTTTGTCCTCTTTAAAATTAGCTGTCTCAAAGAGGCCATTTGTTTTGTCTCTTGAAATAGATATTATCAGTTTTTGGTTTAGAATTGCCTACTGAGACTTACTGTATGCCTTGGACAGATTCAATGTGCTGTGGCCAATACAGTGAACTGCATCTCTTTGAAAGACATGTAACTGCAACATGAACCAGTGAATGTGTGGAAAAGGATAAGAGATTAGGGAGCTGTGACAACTTCTAGATTCAAATACAAAACATCTATCAGATTCTGATCTGTGTTGATCCATGCTCCGCCACCACTCACAAAAACACTTTTTTTTTACATGAATTAATTTTGCCGGCATGTCAAAGTATTGAAGTATTCAATGAGCAAAAAAACATACTCCCTCATTAAATGAAAATAACATTTCTGTATGATGATCTGCTTTATAGATTGCTTAATTTTAAATGTGCATGCCTTTTTAAAAGTTTGAGTGAGGAAAAAGTCATTGAAGTGGATCGCTAATTGTTACCTTTTTTTTGCACTTTCGTGAATTATGCTGTGTCTCAGGCAGCAGCCGAAATGTTAAATTAATGAAACATGAACAAAAAAAATGTAGTTTTGTTTAAATTAAGACAGTTCTAATGTGAAAGATAGTAAATGTGATAAAATGTTTATTTGATTATATATATATATATATATATATATATATATATATATATATATATATATATATATATATATATATATATATATTTTTTTTTTTTTTTTTTTTTTTTTTTTTTTTTTTTTTTTTTTTCTAGTATGGCAAACTCTTTGGGTAAATGTGTCTCTTGATTGGGTCAAGACATAAAATCTACTTAAAAGTTTTCAAGTTCAATGATACTTTTTTTTTTTGTTTTTTTTTTTTTTTTTTGTAACAAATGTTCTGTAAACTGCCACCGGCATTTCAGGCAACATTAAACCAGCAGCCATGCATAGCACACCCGGATACACAGCAATTCCTAGTGGAATGCAATTAGCTCTTACCACTTAATTTTATATATTGTATTCATTATTATGAGGCATTGTGTTATAATTATGTGAGCTGCCCCATAAATCTTTTTTATATATATATTTATTTTTAAACTGAAAGTTATGAAAAGGTTCAAAGATGTATATTGTAGTATTCACTCTAATCATTGTAAGTCAATGGTTGTTTGTGTTTTAGTTCAAAGATAATAATAAAACAAAGTATTATTACAAGATATGTAATGTTTATGTTGACCTTGAAGACTCCCAAGGCACTTTAGTTTCCTGTTGATATCCCATGTTTTCTTAATTAAGTAAAGTATCTTATTTCCTTTTAAAGCCTTATTTGATTTTCAGAAATTCTGAACAGGTGTTATTGTTTTTCATAGGATTCTGGAGGAAACCTGTCTGGCCTACTTGCATATGCTCAGTTGGACTACACTTTCGTTTGACTTTCCAATGTATGACAAAAAGATTCAGTTCTTCTTCTGATGCCCTTCCAGGTCCAATGAAAATGTCAACCAACCTCCAGGCGCTTTCTTTGATTTTATTCTCAAGAGCCATTCTGCTTTCACTAAGTGACTCAAACTTTGTTAGAAAGGAAATCAAGATAGAGGGAGACCTTGTTTTGGGTGGTCTGTTTCCCATCCATGAAAAAGGTGCAGGGATGGATGAATGCGGACGAATAAATGAAGACCGAGGGATTCAGCGTTTAGAGGCTATGTTATTTGCTATTGATGAAATCAACAGAAACTCATACTTACTCCCTGGGATTGTGCTTGGTGTACACATTCTGGACACATGTTCACGGGATACATATGCTTTGGAGCAGTCATTGGAATTTGTAAGGGCATCGCTAACCAAAGTAGATGAAACAGAGTACATCTGCCCTGATGGGTCATACGCAATACAAGACAACAGCCCCTTAGTCATAGCGGGTGTGATTGGGGGATCCTACAGCAGTGTTTCTATACAGGTAAGCACGATTCATCTTTAAGTCTGTTTATGTAACTTTAAATATAGATTTACAAACAAAGAGAAACAATTACTTTTAAACGGAAGGTGCTATTATTGTTCCAATTTATATGCCATCATTGGAAATAAGGTGCAGATAGAAACAGTGCTTCTTACATTTTGTAATTGAGTGGTTACCAACACTTTAACACCTGTTTCTATATCGCAGTTGAATTGCAGTGTGTGCTGTGTTTGAATACCACAGGTACTTTACCTGTAAATTACCTGTGTAACTTTTTTATTTTCATAATATTTATTTACTTTTTTTTTTTTGAGGGACTAAAAGTGTAAACAAATTAGTTTTATTTCAATATTAGGTGTATTTAGAAATTTTCAATGACAAATTACACTATGTAACACAATTTTTGTTCCTGGGTAGTAAGTGTTATTTCCTAATTGCTTATGCCTCAAAAGTATAGAAAATGGCTATTATTCCCCACAAACTTTGCTTTTGTGACCAGGACAGTGATATTTACAGTATAATTGTAAATCTCGAAAAACTACTCACTTCTAAATCTTTTATAGTCATCTTTGTATTACTTTAGTATAAATACATGTTAATTTGAATTCATATGTTGTTTTTTTCTGACTTTATGTGAACAAAAAGACACACATTTGCCCATTTTCCCATTGGAAATAGTGATATTTTGAAATATCACTGTCCTGGTCACAAAAGCAAAGTTTGTGGGGAATAATAGCCATGTTCTATACTTTTGAGGCATAAGCAATTAGAAAATAACACTTACTACTCAGGAACAAAAAAAAAAAAAAAAATTTGTTACACAGTGTTATTTCTCAAGGTATCCAAGAGAAGGTACTTCTGGTCAAAACATTCGTCATTGAGTTTATTAGTTTATTTTAGTATTTCAAAATGTCTAAATTTAGCACTTTTTAGTATTTCATTGTTATGGATAACCTTACGTGTGTGTGTAGCATAGAGGGTATTGGGTGGAGATGGTATACTATCACTGTACTCCTCAAAACACCAATGTACAGTGTGATAAAACAGAGACAGCTATCTTAAAAAAAAGTACAACACAGCATTATAGCAATGTTCTATTACATTGCCACTTTCTGTGATAGACTTTCTAATTTATTTGCATATTTTAGTACAAAGCTTCTTACTCTGTTGGATGTGCTTCACAAAAGACTGATTTTCCTTTCTCTATTGGAATCCTAAATCCTTTTACTACTCAAGATTCTGGTTTCATTTCTGGAAGTAGGCCAAGCTGAATCTGACCTCAGCAGACTCTTTAGTTAGATAGCATTGTTATCTGTCATGTGCATTTCATTGCTCACAGTTATTCATTGTGGTTGCAGTTGTATAAAGTTGTGATTAGTTTCTTTGTTAAGAGTCTCTTTTTGACAAGTGATTTCTTAAAGGTGGTTATTAACCTGGAACATATGTAATTGTTAAATTATTATCTCACAATATCTATAAACCTTATAAACAGAATAATAAGTTATTTTCATTTCATTCAAGATGACAAAATGTTATGTACTATTGTTGTTTAGCAAGATGATGTACAAATATATTCTAAACCCATGTATTAACATTTTTAATAAATTAACTACTTCTGATAATGTGATTCTTAAAAAAAAAAAAAAACATTATACTGTATACCCATAAAGTTGATTTGTATGTTAGTGTGTTTTGTTCAACAGGATTTTACATACAAGTGTATGAAAAACGGACATGATTATAATAAAGGTTAACAAGTTATTTTGGTGACTATCAAAATAAAGTGCTTTTAGGGGGTTGATATTTTGTCATAAAACTGAAGTTCTGTGCCTACCGTTTAAGTCACTTGTACTGATGGCTTCAATAGTCGTTTCAATTAATATGCTCCTTTAGTTGAAATAATGACAATAAAAGTTAACTGTTGATTCAGATTCAAGCAAAAACACATTGTTATAGAAAAATTTCACGAGATTACAGAATTACTGTTAATAAAAGGAGCCATACAGCATGACATTGCTACAGAAATTAACTAGGTTTTACTGAAGGTTTGTATTAAAACTGAGTTTGTTTTTTCCTCAGGTTGCCAACTTGTTGAGATTGTTCCAGATCCCTCAGATAAGCTATGCCTCTACTAGTGCAAAACTGAGTGATAAATCCAGGTATGACTACTTTGCAAGGACAGTTCCACCTGATTTTTACCAGGCCAAGGCAATGGCTGAGATCCTGAGGGTGTTCAACTGGACGTATGTCTCCACAGTGGCCTCTGAAGGTGATTATGGAGAGACAGGGATTGAAGCTTTTGAACAAGAAGCAAGGCTTCGAAACATCTGTATTGCCACTTCAGAAAAAGTTGGTAGGTCCAATGTTAAAAAATCCTATGATACCGTAATTCGAGAACTGCTGCAGAAACCTACCGCAAAAGTGGTTGTGCTCTTCATGCGCAGTGATGATGCAAAGGAGTTACTGGCTGCTGCCAATAGGCTAAATGCATCCTTCACATGGATTGCCAGTGATGGGTGGGGAGCTCAAGAAAGCATTGTCAAGGGGAATGAGAATGTGGCAAATGGGGCAATAACCTTAGAACTTGCCGCCAGTCCTGTTAAGGAATTTGACAGATATTTCCAAACTCTTCACCCTGTGAACAACTTGCGCAACCCTTGGTTCAAGGATTTCTGGGAACAGAAATTTCAGTGTGCTTTACAAAATGGAAATGGCCAGTTGAAAGCTTGTGAAAAACACATGTCAATCGACAGCACTAATTATGAACAGGAATCCAAAATCATGTTTGTTATCAATGCTGTGTATGCAATGGCTCATGCCTTACACAAGTTGCAGCGGACCTTGTGCTCCAATACCACTAAGCTGTGTGATGCCATGAAACCCCTCGATGGGAAGAAACTTTACAAGGATTACTTACTAAAAATCAACTTCAGTGGTAAGTTTTTTTCTCTCTGATGTAATTCATTTTGACTATTATCTGGACTGATTACATTGCATTAAATTCAAATTAGAAGTGATTATCTATAGAAAAGCTATTGCATCTGAACGTGGGTATCTGAAAAACTCTTTTTCATGATATCTTGTAAACCCTTACACACAAATGCCATGGGGGTATCATTAGCTCCAGTGTAGTACCCTGCAGAAACAGTGGCAGATCAATCAGTAGCAGCATTTTGTGTTGGTTCCTACCATTCTACCATTGCAGCTGATCTTATGCTACCATTGTCATTGTAGTGCTGGTAAGTGAAGCACATCATGCACTGATCTCTGAGGTATGACTAGATCTGTAAATGTTAAACCATTTTGGAATACCTAATAACATAGCTATAGTTAATTAAACAAACAAATGTTTAGTGTGGTACATGACATGTTGCATTAGCCCATATTATGTATGTAAATACTTTTAAAAAATAGATTATATGATATATAACCAGATCAGAATTGAATAAGATACTTACCACATCTAATAGCAAACTATTGATAGTATAATAGTGCACACACCAAGTACTTTGTTCTACTTTTATTGTCACATAATGATTCCCAAGCAGGCTAATAGTGTGTTAAATTGAAAATATTTGATCTTGCACATTAAAGTCCACTACAAAAATATAAGAAGGGATTAGGCTGTTAGTATTTTGCTTTTTTACAAGCGATACTAAACCTGAAGTCTTTAGGGAAACATTATCAAAGTATTAATATGTTCTATTGCTCAATTACCTGACTATAAATAGACAGAGATGTTACACTGTTTTGTATACATTCAGATAAAGATAATACTGCCATTTATATATGTAAGGTATAAACCACGACGGGCCATGCGGTTCCCATGATATATACCAAGCCGAGGGCCTTTACCCTCCCCAGAAGTGGTATATATCATTGGAACCGCACGGCCTGAAGTGGTTTTTACTGCTTATAACATGACTACCTGTCATATGTGGGAAGAAAAATAATTAAAAAAATAATTAAAACATATTTTAATTTAATTCATTGTTCGCTTATTAAAAATAAATTGCACATGTTCGTTTATTGTGAATTTCTGCATCAAAAGTGCAATCTCACTAGAAATTAGAGGGCTGAGCACAAACTGTGATGATGGGCGGAGTTTCAGATGACACTAAGGAAGTAAGTAGAGCAGCTGCGATGGAGACTGAAGCCGGATCTTGAAGTGTGTACACAAATAAGCTTACTTGATTTGAAAAATGTCATGAATGATACAAGCAACTTCTTACTTTACTTGGTTTGAATAAATGAGTAGTACACAACAAAATATGAAAACTGAACATTAATTTCAACAAAACACAATGCCAACTTTTTAAGGAAAAAATAATATTGCAGCCTACTTCAGCAGAATCATTAGCTTACTATATTAAACCAAAACAATAAAAAACAACAACGATCTGGTTCTCTCTTGCCTTTTTCAATTAATATAATTTAATTAATAGAGAATGAAAACATAATATGATAACAACTACCTAGCCTAAGTTTAATGAATCATTTTTGTAATCTGTCAGCAGCTTCTGTTGCATACACATCGCTGATAATCATGCAGACTGTGTGTCAAACCAATGTTGTCCTTCTGGAGTCCTATGAATGCCTTTTAATTTTTTTTAAACCATTTAAATGCAAAACCACAACAAAACATGCATACAGGCTTTTTTTAAAAAATTACTATTTGTGCTGTGGTTGCCTTTAATTAATTTTTCTGCACGTACTACTACTTTGTATATGATTTAGAATACGTGAATGCAAACATCTAACACTAGTACATACAATACTCTTTCAAATAAACGTGTTATGATTTTGAATGTATGGTTCTTAGGGGGTTATTATTGTCATTGCTTGTCCCCTGGCACCACTTTCTTTACAAATTAAGCACTGGCGCTAGGGTTTATGACCATATTTCTCAATTCCTGTGAAACCTTTAGGTAGACTTTATCGTTTCAAACAGTACAACCTTGTGATCATCCATTTGATGATTTGAAAATATGATTATGATATATATATATATATATATATATATATATATATATATATATTATATATATATATAGATATATATATATCCCAACACTTTCCCAATGTTGTTTAACATACCTTTGTCAAGGGAAGGTGTGTTTGAAAACACACATTTATTTCTCTTTATATCTAATGTATTTGTGATGTCATTCACTATACAGTTGTAGTTAAAAGTTTACATACCCCAATGGAAATTTATTGCTAAAAATTTCTCAAAAATTTGTAAAAATTGTAACAAGAAACAATTCTTTATTCCAGCATTTTATTTATTTATTTATTTTTGCAAAACTGTTCATACCCTTTGATGCTATGACAGTATTGTCTACAAGTTGCTAGAAATTTCAATATGATAATGCAGAACCTAATTCTAGAAAAGTCTAGAAAATGCTGGATTGTAAAACTACAATTCTGGCATTAGTTCAGTCTCTTAGTATTGAAAGTAGGCTCTATAATATATGCTGGCTTGCTGTCCTTGTCTGGATGAGGCATGTCAATTGCAGAGAATGGAACCTTTAGCTTTGTCTCTGGCACTACAAAAATGTTAGTTTCCTGCAGTATTACACTGTTTAGTTTGTAGACTGAAATTATGCCCACAGTAACTATAGGGTATTCTACAAAAGCCAGCCAAAGTCATGTTCCCAGGTGTCATTTATTTCTTTACTTAAAAAATAGACTCGACCCAAGTGAAAGCAAAAATAAAAGGAAAAAATATCAGTAAACAAAAAGGGGCTGCTTTAAATTGCTATACTACTTGTGGTTAGAAAATGTGCCTTTAATTGAAATGGGTAAACAACATGATCTAAATGGAGAAAAGATATAGCATATGCAATATGTGAGACCAGAACATTTGAGAATCTTAAAATGCAATAAGAATTCAGTGACAGCCCAGGAACACGCATTTTTGCCTGAGGATGAAATTAGGCTAGGTTTTGTAAAATGGCACTGTTGGTGTTACTTTCATTGGGAAAAAGGAGTTTAATGTGTACAGAATAGAAGGCGAAGCATGGTTGTTTGTTGAGTATCTGGTACTGGACAGTGTAATGCTGCAGGAAACTGGCATTGTTGTGGGAACAATGAGTGTCAGAGACAAAGCTAAAGGTTTCATTCTCCGCAACTGACATGCCTCATCCAAACAAGCACAGACTGGATCTGATATAATTGGATGCAACCCAGCATATATTATAGACCCTCATTTCAATACTAGGGACTGAACTAATGCCAGAATTGTAATTTCAGTAGATTTTGTGGGGGGTTGAGGAGACTTTGAAGTGAAGTGAGCAGCTATATTTTTTTCCACGCAAAATGTTTATATTTTGCACCAAATTCCCTGATCAAATAGAGGCAGTTGAAAACATGTAAATCAACTTGAAATTCACAGCTGCTGGGTTCTTTTTGTTGTTCTTTCTTTTGCATGTTCATGTTGTTTGCATTTTAATAGTCATCCCAGAGCCTATAGATCTTAAGATTATAGATCTTGCATTGTATACACTTGAGCTTTTTATATGCAAAACTGTTATGGGTTTTAAAACCACCCATTTAAAATAATAAGGCAATTTCTATCTTTTTCTAATGATTCGTTCCAATATCTAAAATAAAATATTACTGTGGTCTGGGGTAACTGGGTAATAGTTAGCAGGAACTATTGTATATGTTACAGTTAATAAGACCATTATCTGTAATTTTCTAAACTTCAGACACAATGTTTGCGATATAAAATATCTACTGTTTTGTATAAATCTCCAGTCCAATTTAACACCCCTCAGTAGTGCCTGACATTTAAAACCTTTGGCCATTCCTAATAAACAAGAATAAAGCCATTCCAGGTTGCCTTGAATTAATTGTTTTCAAGTCACACTTCTAATGATTATCCATCAAGTAATTTTTTTAATTAAATTTCATTATAGAAGGCTTATCTAAGATATTGTGTATATATATATATATATATATATATATATATATATATATATATATATATATATCACATTTTTTTTTTTATTATTATTATTTCAAACAATAACTATAAAGTAATTGGCAAATACACATGATGGTGGTTATGCTATAACTGGGCTTGATACTTGTCGATATTTATCGGTAAAGCTTGTTAAACATTGAATTCGCAAAAAATGAGAGTTCGACTGAAATACATTTATATAGGATAAACGTCGGTAAAACCACTCGCTATTTTTTATTTTCGTACCAAAAATAACAATTTAGAAATAATCTATAATTTGTTTAGTTTTTATACTTCCTGTCTGTCCCTTCTCCAACCCACTCTGAATGGCTAGGGCTCGCTGTCAATCATCTCAGTGATCTGTTAGTATAGTTTCACTGTCACTGTCATTTCACCCAGTTCTGACAGATCTCGTTGACTGAAGCAGCGCCAGAATCTTCTCATTTGTTTAAATGACTGTAAATCATTGAGACTTGTACTGTGCACTTTCATTTGCTAGCTCAAGTGCTTCTCATTCAAAGCATCGACTTTTGAAATTAGCGGGTTAAGGTGTTGTGGCAGGCTGGTGAGTGGATAGAGGCCCAGAGTCTGCAGTTCAAAAAGATACTAATTTTATTATAAATAATACAAAATAAAAGTGCACAAGGGCAAAATAAAGGGATTTAAACACAAAAAAAAGAACAAAAAGCAAAACTTACAAAAAATAACAGTTTCCAGGCTGGGCAATGCCTTCACTGGATTCACAAATCACAAAAACCCACAAACACCAACCTGCTTCCTCAGCTCCCTCCCCCTAAATGAGAAGCAGAGGCCTCCTTTTATGTCAGGTGGCTGGGCGCTGATTGATCGTTAATTAACCTAATCAACTAATCAACCCCAGCCACCTGAACATAATAAACCCAGGCAGGTAGGGGAAATTAACCCCATCCCTGCCAATTTAAAAGGGCAGAGCTTTGCTCTGCCACACAACTCCCCCCATGTACAACGTACACCAGCCGCAATCGGCCAACTCCCCCCCCCCTCCCCCCAAGAGTCCAATTATGTCCCTTGGGTGGGCTGTTATGGTGGGTGGTGGTGGGCGGGGTTGATGTCGGAGCCCCCAAGCCTTCTTTGGTTGAGGGGGCCCCGGATGTCCAAGGTAGTACAGCGACGGCGGCCCGGCTCCCTCTGGTGGCGGAGGCGGCGACGGCGGCGGCTCCCTCACACGCCTCCGGGTGGCGGCGGCCCGGCTCCCTCTGGTGGCGGAGGCGGCAGTGGCGGCTCCGGCTCCCTCTGGTGGCCCGGCTCCCTCTGGTGGCGGCGGACCCTCGGCAACCCTAGAACTGAGCGCGGCGGCTCCTCCCTCTCGGGCTCTGAGACAGCAGGCAGCCCCAGGCGATGCGGAGCAGGCAGGCAACCCCAGGCGATGGAGGAGCAGCAGGCAACCCCAGGCGATGCAGATGTCCTCAGCTCTGCGAGCGTGGCATCCCTGGGCGGTAAATGTGTCATCCTCCTGATTGCGGAGAGGTGCGTGGCATCCATGTTGTCGTTCTCCACGGTTGACTTCCCCCTAAGCATCCATGGCTCACCCCTCTCTGGCTCTGGAGCGACGGCAGCTCCTCACCCCCCTCTGGCTCTGGAGGCTGCGTCGGGGCGCTACCGTGAAGAGGGAGAGCCGAACCCTCGGCCTCGCGAGGAGGAGGGAGAGACTACTGCCTCCCGCGAGGAATCCTTGGGCCACTCATCTCTCCCTCCTCTCGGGCTCTGCGCGTGGTGGCTCCTCCCTCTCGGGCTTATCAGTGGAAGGGTTGTATCGGCTTCCTCCCTCTTGGGCTCTGGGAGCGGCGGGTGTCATCCCTCTCGGGCTATGGGGACGACGGCAAGCGGCGGCTCCTCCCTCTCTGGCTCTGGGGAGCGACGGCAGCTCCTCACCCCTCTCTGGCTCTGGGAGCGACGGCAGCTCCTCACCCCTCTCTGGCTCTGGGAGCGACGGCAGCTCCTCACCCCTCTCTGGCTCTGGGAGCGACGGCAGCTCCTCACCCCTCTCTGGCTCTGGGGAGACGGCGGCCTCACCCCTCTCTGGCTCTGGCGACAGCAGACCCTCCTCCCTCTCTGGCTCTCGGGGAGGCGGCTCACCCCTCTTTATTGGAGTGACCGGGGGATCTCCCATGTCTACCGCCAGGTAATTAACCACCATGAGGGCAACCTCTGGGAAGGACGCTGGGTGGTGTTGTTCCTCCCATTGTTCCCACCTCTCCCCATCTCGACGCCACAGCATGTTGATAACTATGGGGAGATCGTGGACGAGGTCTGCCTCAGGGTGCATCAACCAGTCCCAGATCTCCTGGGAAGGTGGTGAAGGTCGTGGTGCTGGAGGTAGTGGGGTGGCCCCTGATGCCAGGGGTGAACATGGCACCTCATGTCTGGGCAGGACCGCCAACGATGGTCCTCCTTCCCGCACCAGGAACACCAGGGGAAGAGGCTGGCCGGGTCCTCCAGCGGTGGCTGCAGCAGCTTACATTTCTTCAGCTGCTGCTTGTCCTGCCTTTGCCGCGGTCTGCTCTTCTTTCCCATGTTTTTTTTTTTTTAAATTATCCCAAAAATTCCACAAAACAAAAAAAAAAAATACTGCTCTGAGTCTCTAGGTGGCACTATCCCACTGCTGACACCAAATGTGGCAGGCTGGTGAGTGGATAGAAGCCCAGAGACAGTCTGCAGTTCAAAAAAATACTAATTTTATTATAAATAACACAAAAAAGTGCACAAAGGCAAAATAAAGGGATTTAAACACAAAAAGAAAGACAAAAAGCAAAATGTACAAAATAGAGGTTTCCAGGCTGGGCAATGCGTTTACTGGATTCACAAAGCACAAAAACCACAAACACCAACCTGCTTCCTCAGCTCCCTCCCCCTAAATGAGAAGCAGAGGCCTCCTTTTATGTCAGGTGGCTGGGCGCTGATTGATCGTTAATTAACCTAATCAACTAATCAACCCCAGCCACCTGAACATAATAAACCCAGGCAGGTAGGGGAAATTAACCCCTTCCCTGCCAATTTAAAAAGGGCAGAGCTTTGCTCTGCCACAGGTGTATATACAGTGCCTATAGGAAGTGTTTACCCCATTGGATGTTTTGACAGTTTGTTGTCTTACAACCTGAAATCTTGATGCATTTAAATGGGATTGTTTTTCCTTTGACAACCTACTCAACACGTTCAATGTGTGAAAAAAGAGGGGGGGGGGGGGGGGGAAAAAACAAGTCAATTAAAAATAAAAACCTGAAAAGTGTTCATTAGATAATATTCACCCCCTTTGCTATGACACCTTTCTCTGTAAGGCCCCACAGTTGGGTAGTGCATTCAAAGCAAAGATACTACCATGAAGACCAAGGAGCTTTCAAAACAACTCCGGGATAAAGTTGTGGAAAGGCACAGATCAGGGGAGGGGTATAAAAATATTTCAAAGGCATTGAATATCCCTTGGAGCAAAGTCAAGTTGATCATTAAGAAGTAGAAGATATGTTGCACCACCCAGAATCTGCTTAGAACAGGCCATCCTCCCAAACTGAGCAGCCGGGTAAGAAGGGCATTGGTCAGAAAAGCCACCAAGTGACCAAAGACAGCTCTGAAAGACCTACAGTGTTCCATGGCTGAGATGGGAGAAACTGTCCATGTGTCAACAAATCTGGCCTGTATGGAAGAGTGGCAAGAAGGAAGCCATTTCTGAAAAAAGCCCATTAAAATCCAGCTTGGAATTTGGCCTAAATACAAAGCGTTATATCTGGCACAAACCCAACACAGCACATCACCCAGGTAACACCATCCCTACTGTGAAGCATGGTGGTGGCAGTATCATGCTATGTGGATCCTTTTCATCAGCAGGGACTGGGAAGCTTGTCTTGTAGAAGGCAAAATGAATGGAGCTAAATACAGGAAAACCTGCTTCAGTTTGCAAAAGACCTAACACTGGAACAGAGAGTCACCTTTCAGCAGGACAGTGACCCCAAGCACACAGCCAAAGTGACAATGGAGTGGCTTAAAAACAAGAAAGTGAATGTCCTAGAGTGGCCCAGTCAAAGCACAGACTTGAATCCGATTGAGAATCTGTGTTAAGACTTAATGGGTATTGTGCACAATACCCTGACTGACGTCTCCGTGGCAGAACAAAGTAGGTCTGTCTACCTTACCTTCCAGTGACTCCAGCTGTGCTAAGGAATAAGTGCTAGTTAGTTCTATTGTCTATTGTTTTGTTGCATATTGAATATGATAAAGGGGCTTCGCTAAATTAGACGTTTCTCAATGGCATAAAAAGTTAGGGTTTTTTTTTTTTTTTTTTTTTAAAAGGCTAAAGGTCGACATCACCCATTCTCTGCTTGAATTGAAAAGTAAAGATTGAAAAAAAGTTAATTATTTCTAAAATAAATGTCTGTATTAATCTTCGATTTGGCAGAAAAATACAAATCTAATAATAACAAGCCTATTTATAACCCCCCTAATATTTCTTAATTATATAATAATATGTTAACAAAATAACTATCATCACAAAGGGCAGAGTTGAAGCTGTTGACATCGATGTTTTAATTTACTTTTTAATAGCAATTTAATTGGGAGTATAATTTTCCTTGTATGCTCTGTAAATTGTTCGGCATGAATCTCCCAGACATGCTAACAAACTAAGATTAAGGCCTTAATTTAAAAATAAAAAGAAAGAATGTGTATGTTATTCTCCTTATATTGCAACCAAAATGTGTACCACCCCATCTCTCCTTATGCAACATATGCTAGACATGTCTGCTTTTATCAAACAGCAGTTATTGCGGATATTTTCCCCTGGGAATGGGCTATGAAGCCATCAGAGCAATTGCTTGCAAGTTGCTTTAAAAGTCAATTTTTTTAAAACTATACATTGTGGTATTGTTCTAGACAGGAACATGTTTTTGCTCTGACTAGGGGGGGAAGTTATTCAGTGACAAGCTGCAGGGAATTTCAGTGAGGTACAAAATATGCAAATTGGATGGGGTTTGGAAATGGTGGAGAACAGCCAATTGCTGTGCAATTTTTTCTTCAAATGACCACTGGATAAACCGAATGCTGTGCATTCAATTTGCTGTAGTAAAAACTGAGTTTTTTTTTTTTTTTTTTTACCTCTCAAAACCAGCTGTTACACAGTACAAATACATACATAAATAAATAAATAAATAAACAAACAAACAAACAGATACGTAACGATAAACAGATAAATACATATCCCACTGAAATGTCTGTGAAAAGGGAAGCGCATACCCTTTACCATCAATGTGACATAAACATATTATTAAAAAAATAGTACTGTACAAAGAAGGCCGGAGTGGGTGCGGGCACTTGGCTACATGTACCTCCCTTGTGCAAAGTACACATGGCCTCAATGGCCACCCCCCCTTAAAATCCCAAAGTCTCGCTCAAAGTCCTGGGCCAAGAACAGGGACTTTAAGAGGTTGATGGGCGGCAATGTTGCCAATAGCCAGGCTGCTACTGGCCATGCTGTCAGCAGACGTGCTGACAGTGGGGCAAATCTCTCCTCTCGCTGTACCACTGGCAGTGGAAATGCTGCCAATGGTGCAGCTGTCAGCAGACGTGCTGACAGCTCCCAGACTGACTCCTTCAGCCAGGGCAAGTCCAGCAGCAGAAAAGCTGCTGGGGTTGGTGGTCTCCAGACCTCCCCCAAGATCTCCGGCAGCGAAATTGCTGTGGGAGAAGGTAGTTTCCTGACCTCTCCCACCTTTTTCATAGCCGGCAGCTCCCTCTGGGGAGACTCCAGCCACACTGACCCCTACGGCCAAGCAGAGCAGACTGCGACCCCTGGCGAAGCAGTTCCAGCGACCCCAGGCAATGCGGAGCGGCTGGCAACCCCAGGCGATGCGGAGCGACAGGCAATCCCAGGCGATGCAGAGCAACAGGCAACCCCAGGCGATGCCAGGCAGGCACCCTTGGGCGAAGCGTGGCAGGCATCCTTGGGCGAAGCGAGGCAGGGAGTCAGGACAAGCTGGGGTGCGGGCGTTGGCCCTCTTCTCGGCCACTGCGGCCGGGCGGTTATTCCCTGTGCTTCCCTCAGCAGCCTATGCAACTAGTCCTGGTCGTTCTGGTGAAGGGAGAGACAGCTCCTGCTCCTCTCCCCCTGATGGTGATGGAGGCAGAGGCAGCTCCAGCTCCTCTCCTCGTGATGGTGGGGGAAGTGATACCAGCAAGCAATCATCCTCTACTGGTGGGGAAACTGATACCAGCAGGTATTCATCCTCTGCTGGGACGGGAACCCAGCAGGCATTTACCCTCATGGTGGTGGACAGGGACCAAGCAGGCATTCACCCTCTGCTGGTGGACAGGGAGCCAGCAGGCATTCACCCTCTGCTGGTGGACAGGGACCCAGCAGGCATTCATAAGAACATAAGAACATAAGAAAGTTTACAAACGAGAGGAGGCCATTCGGCCCATCTTGCTCGTTTGGTTGTTAGTAGCTTATTGATCCCAAAATCTCATCAAGCAGCTTCTTGAAGGATCCCAGGGTGTCAGCTTCAACAACATTACTGGGGAGTTGATTCCAGACCCTCACAATTCTCTGTGTAAAAAAGTGTCTCCTATTTTCTGTTCTGAATGCCCCTTTTTCTAAACTCCATTTGTGACCCCTGGTCCTTGTATCTTTTTTCAGGCTGAAAAAGTCCCTTGGGTCGACACTGTCACAAGTCCCCGTCCATTCACCCTCTGCTGGTGGACGGGGACCCAGCAGGCATTCACCCTCTGCTGGTGGAGGAGGCAGAGGCAGCTCCTGCTGCTCTGCTCCTGGCGGTGGAGGTGGCAGAGGCAGAGGCAGCTCCTGCTACTCTGCTCCTGCCGGTAGAGGTGGCGGAGGCTGTGGCAGCTCCTGCTGCTCTGCTCCTGGTGGTGGAGGAGGCAGAGGCAGCTCCTGCTACTCTGCTCCTGCCAATGGAGGTGGCGGAGGCGTGTAATCTCCTGGCAGCGGAGGTGGGAGTGGCATGTAGTCTCCTGGTGGCGGAGGTGGGATCGGCGTGTAGTCTCCTGGTGGCGGAGGTGGGAGCGGTGTGTAGTCTACCCTTATTACAGGGGACTGGTGCGGCTCTCTCTCACTTGCAGGTGACTGGTGTGGCTCTCCCTCATTTGCAGGGGAAGGTGATGGAGGCAGAGGAAGCACCTGCTCCTCTCCTCCAGGTGGTGATGGTAGGGGAAGTGATACCAGCAAGCACTCACCCTCTGCTGGTGGAGATGGGAACAACTCCCTATCGGGCTTTGGATCCCCGCGGTCCCCTTGTCTGGGCGCTGGACTCTCGTGGTCCCCCTGTCTGGGCGCTGGACTCTCGCTGACCCCCGGCCTGGACTCTGCAGACCCTGCTACCTGGGCTGCTGTTCTGTTTATAGCAGCCCCCAGGTAGCAGAGGACAAACTCCACACCTTCCTCCAGGGAGTTTGGGGTGTGTTCCTTCTCGTACGCCTCCCATCACTCCCTGTCCATCAGCCACAGGACCCGGATGGCTATGGGCATGGACTGTGCCTCCAGTCCAGCATTGTCCCGGATCCAGTCCCTCAGCCTGATGGCATCTTCTGACATTTTTTTTTTGGTTGTTGTTTTTTGTTTTGTTTTTTTTTTTAAACAAGAAATTGCAGTTCCTGCTCTGGTCTGCGTCTAGGGGGCGCTGGTAATCTGACTTCTGACACCACATGTCGCAAAGACAGCCGGAGTGGGTGACGTCAGACAATAACCAGGAAATAAACAACAAGAGAGATGGAGTTTGGTGGAGCTGAGCGAATGGTCTCGCTCAGCATTTAATGAATGAACAAACAGACAGAAAATAAACGGTTACAACAAACAAAAACAGGACACGACACATTCGCCAAAATAAGCAGACAAACAAAACGGACTAAACAAAACACGGTGAGCAGATATTTTACTACTACAACTATGACTACTATTATTATTATTCGTATTACCTCCGTCTCCAATCCCGTTCTCCACTCACCGAACACACAACCCTGAGTATGTGAAAACATGTTGCTTTTATGCATCTGTACCGAGACTCGACTGCTAATCAATCACTCAGTTGGAGTCGCGGTACAACTGCACATGAATTAATAAAGTGCAATTCTTCGTGCTCACATATTATTACTTTTTTTACTTGCACATGAAGTGCTGTGCAATCCTCATGCCTAAATACAAATATACATTTTAAACACTCGTGTTACACAGACCAGTTTATATCCCATGTACCAATGACTATACACCAACATTAACACACAACACAAAATACACACAGGGGTGGGCACTTTGCCACAGGGACATAAAGCCATTCGTACAAAAAGGCAAAATGAACACTGTACCAAAACTATCAAAGAAAAGGTGCCGTGATGACGGTTCACGCTACTTCACTAAGAAATGGAGGTCCTACTTAGAAACCTGTCTGCTGTACTGTGTGGGATCTACAAAACTAATTCCCTGTCCCTCAGGCAGTTCACTCAACTCCAACATTGGAATATACACACGATCATTGGTTCATCTCCGTTAGAGCAGCCTAGATCTGTGTAATGAGGACCCTTTTATTCCTGGTGCTCTGCTGTGAGGCACCGTTTCAGACAAAAGCGTGTCAAATACGGCGAGTGAAGGGTCACACTGTGGCCAGCAAGGAATCATGTTGAGGTGCGATGGGTCAAAACATGACCCTTGCGCAACATAACCTGACCCCTCCCTCGCCAACCGTGACCCATTGCTCCGGACCCTGATTACTTGCATTCTGAAAATGACCCTCCAATTGTGGTATTTGACATTATTTTGTCTGAAACAGCACCTCATATTCTGCTGCACCATGCCTACCTGCTGATTAAACACACAAACAGACACACACACACACACACACACACAGACACACACACACTGCTCATTCCCACATTCACGGTGTAGAAATGTTTATTTCACAAGTTTTAAACCGGGAAAGAAAAGAACGATGAGTTTCACTTCTACGTTTATTGTTTAAAATATGGTGATGATAACAATTGCATTAGACAATGTTTCACACTCACCTGGAACTATCTTATCAATGTTTCAATTGCAGCACTCTCAAAAATGAAACGCAGCTAACGCTGACGACAGTGATATGATATGAATGCATGTTAGTTTAACATTTTGGAAATAACAATCAAAAGGGCCTTAACTAGCTTCCCAGGGGAAGTTATCTGTTGCCTGTTAATAAAAAATAAGGTTTACTGTTGACCCCAATGTAAAATGAATGACTTCTGATTGCTCTCTAGTCTCTACAGTAAGTTTTGAGCTTGTGCAAGTGGGAGAAATTCAGCATATTACATAAACAATGCATGCCCATGATTTGTTCCTACTAACATATGCTTGCTGAATAATCTGGCAACATTTGACATGGTAATTTCGCCTTGCAGCCTTTTTTGTGCTTGTGCTTGCCCTGCTGTCAGAACTCGGCATTGACGTTTGTGTTGCAAAATGCCTTGATGCGCAGTTATGCTGGGTTTGATCATTATTATTTCTTCCTTCATTGTTGTTTCCATTTTGTTTTAAATTTAGATCAGCTTCTTGCTTGTCGGTCACAAAACCGTAGTATCACCAGGGGTAGAAACCTGACTATATCAAGAAACAGTATAACTGTAATTATGCCTATGTATAACTGAGCAGGATTTACAGTGTGTACTGTATATGGAGACAACGGAGATGATAATTAAAATATGTATGTGAGATCATGGGTCTATAATTACTAGTGTACACACACAGTATTGATACACTAAGTGAATACAATGCAAAAGCCTGCAGTTTGAGCTCAGGGAACCAAGGATTATATAACACAAACCTGAATGTTTATTTGTTACTAGTCCATTTTTAACTTGAGCTGTTATAAAACCAAATTAGCTTCTGGCATTCCAATACCCTTAAAGAAGCCATTAGCTTTAGTGTTAAAGTTATCTCTTAATTGCTGCAAAAGACACAAACACACACACACACACACACACACACACACACACACACACACACACACACACACACACACACACACACACAAATAATTCTACAGAATTTACAGAGAGTGTATATAATTGTATTTCTTACAAATTATTATTATTACCTAAATATACCTGGCATTAGTTATTTTTCTGTAGTTCGTTTTTGTGGTTCATTTACAAAATGATGCAGTACTTCTAGGTACAAGTCTTCCACCTAGTGGTGTCATGTCAAATTGCACATAATTGTAATGCTTGGAAAACAAAATATGATTATGATCAATCAAGTATTTGTTTTTATCATGGCTAATTGTTTGTACTGTTTCACATTACTGTGCAGTATTTATCTATTTGGCAAATGTCCACAAGTTCATTGTGCTAATATTAATGTTGGTCCTATTTCTAAATTGTTTTCTACCTTTTTAGTGCTGTTTAGTCCTTCTGATTGTTATATGTCAATACTGTAATTATATTTTATGTTGTACTGGTGTGGAATTTTCAGTATTCTCAGATATAGTTTCTTTGTTTTAGAGACAGTGTCGTCACCCATATATCTATATATATATATATATATATATATATATATATATATATATATATATATATATATATATATATATATATATAATTAGAGATGTACAGTAAACATGTTTAAAATATATGAAAGATTTTCCAATTCTATAATAAGAAGAAATGACATAAAAGAACATGATCGGAATTGAGCAAAAACATAAATGTGTATTATAGGTTCCCAGGAAGCATACTCAATGACTAATGATGCTGTGAGTTACAGAGATAATAAACCTGCCACACTAACATTCTGCAGACCTTTTTTTTTACCTCAACTGATGGTGTTTATCTACCTTACCGTGTTATGCTGATCATTTTAAGAGTACATTTATATGCCCCTACAGGGAAATGGAATTTAGGTCCCTCCTGAAATTTCATTTATTTTTATTGATACACCTTTAAAAAAAAAATTAAGAACACATTACTACACAGTTTGGTAAGACATGCTTATAATTTAAATCATTGGAATAGTATGAGAGCATCAGTACCAAGATAAAGTAAATTTCTATTAGCTGGCTTTTTTAAAATTATTTTACACACTTTTTTTCATGTTATTTTGTGTGCACAGTATAGTTACTTAATGTATTTGATACATCTCAATTTAACAGAGCTCTGCTGATGAACATACCAGGAAACACATGTTGTTAATTTTTCATCATTATGACAACAGATGCTGCCCAAGGGGAAAGAAAATCGTGTTCATTTGTTAATGTGTTGGAGAAAATTGAGGACATTACATAGCTATCACTTTGCCTTTTTATCTAGTTGCCTTATTATTTGCTGCTCTCTGACAAAATTAAACCTGAGTATAATGGCATCAGGTACGCTGCCAGCAATTACTCCCACTGATGCCAAACAGATCCGTGGTTTGCATACATGGACATAAATGGACAATGCAACTGAGACACTTTAAAATACTGTATTGTTATCCAGAGATTAGAGACAGAAGAGCCTGTTAGGTCAAAAAAATCATGAAAAACTAGCACTGATTTGGGATTTCGGTCACCCCCTCATTTAAGTTACCTACACATAAACATATGACGAAACAGATACTCTTGACAATTTTATATCTAAGTAAACTCCCTGTTTGGCAATATAAGCCCAGCCTCAAGTCCTAAAACATCCCCCTTCATTTTGAAATCTCTCCCAATGTGGTGTTGTTGCTGGTTTTGCTTTCTCGCTCGCACTTGGCTACGTATATAAAATAAAAAATAAAAAAGATTGAACAGACACTTGCACACTTGGATAATCAGTTTAGAAATGCATATAATCACCTTGTGTTTTAGTGCTAATAAAGAATTGCTACATTTTCTCAATGATTTATGGAGCTTATAAACAGAAAGCTCCACAATAATGCCATGGGGTAGGATGGTTGCTTGTCATTTATGAAGTTAATCTGAATATAAATCAGAAATAGTTAAATCTCATAAAACTGCCAGGTGAAATATTATGAGAGACAGTTATTATAACCATCTTGCCTATAGAACAATCAGGTCTGAAAATTCAGCCCTTGGTTGACTGCTAAGGTTAATGTGACTTAATGAATTTAACATTTTAACCCAGGAACAAAAAGAGAAGCTGGTTAACTTTCATACCTGCTGGCTGATTGAGTAACTTCAGGCAATTAAATACATTAGAACAAGTTTAAACTAATTTGAAATTTCATACAACATATAACACTGGTTATATTACAGTGATGATGCTATTCTTGCTCAAAGGTAGGTTATGTATTAGTAGACTACAAACATATTACAGTATACTTTGCTACTACACTTACATAGAAATAACCTACTCATTTTGTATCAGCCTTCAATGGTGTATTGATTAGGGGTGTGCCCAAGTATGAGTATAAACGAGTCCTCGTTAGTCAGAGAAGAAGTACATGTAAAAAAAATGCATTGAACCAGCTCCTGGCTCCAGTAGGGCAGTGATGACTGTCTAAGGGGGAAGGAGGAGGGAGCAATGTGACTCAGTCTGTAATACAGTGGTGCTAAACTTCATTATGTGTTGTGTGAGTTTGTAAGTCAGACAGACTGAATGTGCGTCTCTGAATAAAACTTTTTTCAGAGATATATTACTTTCACTTAAAAAAAGGAAGAATATCATGTATTATCATTTACTTGATCATTGTGGCAATCCAGTCTGTGCTCTATCTTTGAGTCCACAACAAGGAAGGTGCCAGTTGGTATTAAGTGTGAGGGTCATTAAGTGTGTATTATAGGGACATTTAGCACAGAATGTTTTGATTATACTTTGATGGAGTTTTGAATACATTCATATAAAACTAAATTGCATATTCATTTAACCTTTATTTATTTATTTTTTTTACAGCCCCTTACTGGCCTCCTGATGCAGACAACATTGTGAAGTTTGATGCTTATGGAGATGGAATTGGCCGCTATAATATATTTAATTTCCAGAAAACTTCTGGAAAATACTCCTATGTTAAGGTTGGCCATTGGGCAGAGACTCTGTCCCTGGAAAATGAACTGATCCACTGGCCCAGATACTCAGTCCCCACCTCCCAGTGCAGTGAGCCATGTGCCAGAAACGAGATGAAGAACATGCAGGCAGGGGACTACTGCTGTTGGATTTGTATCCCCTGTGAGGCTTATGAATACTTAGCTGATGAGTTCACATGCATGGCCTGCAACCCAGGCCAGTGGCCCTCCGAAGATCTGACAGGCTGCTATGATCTCCCTGAAGACTCTATCATGTGGGAGGATGTCTGGGCCATTGGACCCATCAGCATTGCCTGCGTTGGCTTCATCTGCACCTTTATGGTTTTGGCAGTCTTCATCAAACATGACAACACACCACTGGTTAAAGCCTCAGGCCGTGAACTTTGCTACATTTTACTATTTGGTGTCTTTATGTCCTACTGCATGACTTTCTTCTTCATCGCCAAGCCTTCTCCTGCGATCTGCACCTTGCGCCGCCTAGGCCTTGGAACCTCCTTTGCTGTGTGCTATTCAGCTCTTCTCACAAAAACAAATCGCATTGCCAGGATATTCAATGGTGTGAAGGAGGGGACCCAGCGGCCCAAGTTTATCAGTCCTAGTTCTCAAGTCTTTATCTGCATGAGCCTGATCTCAGTCCAGATTGTGTTGGTATCTGTATGGCTCATGTTGGAAATTCCTGGCACTAGAAGGTTTACTCTGCCTGAAAAGAGGGAGACTGTTATATTGAAATGTAATGTCAGAGACTCGAGTATGTTAATTTCATTGACATATGACGTAGTGCTGGTAATCCTGTGTACTGTGTATGCCTTTAAGACCAGGAAGTGTCCCGAAAACTTTAATGAGGCCAAATTCATTGGCTTTACAATGTACACCACCTGCATCATCTGGCTGGCTTTCCTTCCTATCTTTTATGTGACCTCTAGTGATTACAGGGTAAGTAGTGAGATTATTAGACATGTTTATAGTCATCACGTAAAATAAAGTAAGTATATTACATTCTAATTGACAGCACACAGGCATATATACATTCACTTTGACCTACCCTTTTCAGGAATTGTAACATTTATTCTGGATGTTATGGCCACACGTACAAGCTAAGATTAGGGATCAAAGACACTTTTCTAATTGTGTAATACAATGTACCTTTTGTTAATGCACAAATAACCTTGGAATCATGTTGTTTATTCAGGAAATAGTAAAAGTACTAGCTGCTTGAAATAGTTAGGATAGAATAATACAATATGTTGATTATATATATATATATATATATATATATATATATATATATATATATATATATATATATATATATATATATATATATGGGGGACAAATATCAGAATATTTGAACAAATATTTTTTGACATGTTTTCGGATACAAAAATCAGTTGCACTTATTTACCACCTCACCAGAAGTTGGGAACAGCTTAAAAAATGGTAAATGAAAAAGATGTGATATGTGAGATTAATGTATAAAAAAATACAGAGTTTTGCCGTTTCCGTCGGACAAGTGCTTTTTGTTTCTTTATTTGTCCTATGTTCATTCTGTTGCTAGAAAGATGCTCTGAAGCTGAGTTGTGGAAGTCTAGCACCGAAGCACACACATTTCAGTGGAAAAAAAAACAGGCAGAAGCTATTTTTATATTTGAATAACTTCCAGGTGTTGCTTATTATAGTTGTACTCTTATTATGTTACTTAAATGTACTAGCCAATGTGTTCTAAATTGCAATAAAATGAACATTTCCTTAAAGTATGTTATACATTTGTTGAGGTGAGGTGGGGTCACAGGAAATCTTTTGTGTATCTTGAAGAATTTAGTGAACCATTCAAGCTACAAGGCTAGATCCACCACTGTTAATCAATAATGGATTGATTGCTTTGACTGTTAAATAAAAAATTGTGTGTTTTGCAGGACGGGTAGTGGGCAAGTAGATTTTTAAAAAGGCCAAGTAGATTTTTCAAGCATTTTGTCTTAGATAACAATTTTTTTTTCAAAGATTGCACACCTGTTTTTATTATGCGCAATAAAACATTGCATATTTCGAAAGGTACGTCTTAATTTAGTAAAAAGTTTAATACAGTAATATAGTATATGCAGCATATAAGGCAACCAACTGAATATAACAAAAAAATGTGTGGGCTTACCTGAAAGATTGATGAATTGAGTGATGTAATTTGTAGAAAAAAACACCCATCTGTCTTTCTGTCCAGCAAAATGGATACGTTCAGCTTAAGTCTTATTATGGGTGGTGGAGTTTAGCCACAAACTTATATAATGTAGCCAAAAGAAATGCAATAAAACAGAGGGTGATTGAAGGTGGAATACACACAAAATCCCACCCATTTTGAGGCTACAGAAAACTCAAAATGGGTGGGATTCTGTCATGTTAGCCAATAGCAATACACTAGACCTTGGAAAACATGACTTAAGGGTCTAAAATATATGAAACAGAGGCTAAAGGAAACCTACCCACAATACATGACTATCACAGATCAGTATGGTTATTGCTCTGCGATTACTGTTAAAGTAAAATATTGTTTTTTACTTTTACGAAATTACACGTAGGCTTAGCCTCCGAAGCCTCTTATGACGACCCTATTAAGAGAGTACGTTTGTATTAAAATACTTTCCATTAGTGAAATTCAATGCTGCAATCTTAAAAATCACAAGCAAAGGCATTACTGATTGAACTACATGGAGAGTTCACTCACTGTTGAGATTTCAGTGCTTAATATCAGTCTGGTGGTGTGCATATCTCAACTACATAACATATTTGTAATTTTTATTTATAAATAAATCTATATACAGATTAAATAGTTTGAGGCTACTCTGGGAAGCCTGTTGTAAAATTCCTGTTTGTTTTATTGGCTCTTGGGTTATATGTTCTGAAGTTGTACTATAAGCATTTTTAAACAAAAGATTTGCAGTGGGATTGTGGGAGATAAGGAAGTGTATTTCTGTCTCAGTAAGATGAGGATTCTTCCATTTGTCCCTGAAATTGTATGCATTATGACCCATGGAACAATGTATTCAAACCAAATTTCACTGACCTAACCCCTGCCAGTGTTCCACGTTGGCAAATCTCATCAACAAAAACTAGAAAAGTATAGTTCAATGATGATATGATGATGTCAAGAAATCTAGAAAAATCCATTCTTGGTGCCTAAAGTCAGTGTAAACATAGCCAGTGTTTGTTTTGTTTTGTTTAAAACTCATATTTAACTGAATTACATACAATTACAGTTTTCCCAAGTTCAAGATAAAATAGAGCCTTGCAAGAATTACACTAGGCTAGCCTTTTCAAAACATAGAGGATGGGCATTTGTCAGTTTTAATTAATTCAATTTCCAGCTGTGCTATCCAGTTTTTTTCTACACAAAACTTAAGTAGATTATAAAACCAAGAGACTTTTTAAAGTATGATCCTGCCTCCTTCTGTAAGAACCCTGAATTTCTCTTAAGGGATCAGCAAGCTTTGTTGAATTCTACGGGGTCTGTTGAATTTCAATGTACCTGATCCTGTTCTTATCATGTAGGGAAAAGGGCCAGAGCTAAAGATTATGTAAATCTGTGCAGTTGGTGTTTCTGTGCAATATATATGTTTTATATTCAAGGATTTTAATATGCGCTTTATTTTATCTTTCTAGGTCCAGACCACTACCATGTGCATCTCTGTCAGCCTGAGTGGGTTTGTCGTCCTGGGCTGCATGTTTGCCCCAAAGGTGCACATCATCATGTTTCAGCCACAAAAGAATGTAACCAGTCATAGACTACATCTGAACAGATTCAGTGTTAGTGGTACAGCCACCACATACTCACATTGTAAGTACCATATGCACAAACATAATTAATCTAATGTGCACCCTGACATGGTTTGTTTTGGAGTGCACACTTATTTGCAACATGATATGATATTATAAAGCTCTTGAGCTTTTGACTGTAAAACCGCAAGAAAAAGTATCATATAGCAGAATTGATACTCAAAGCTTTGGAAAACAAATATTGAGGCGGTTACTGGGTTTAAAGAGACCCATTAACTTTCAGTACAAAGAACGAACTTTGGGTCTGTTTTAATTATCTAACAGTGGTGGAACTTAATACCTCTGTCCCAAGAAAGTATACACCAGGATTTTCAATGTGTTTTTTATTGTATGCAGTAATGTTATTAGGTGGATGAATAAATCCCAATATTTAGATCCACTGCTGTTTAGATCTCTGAGATTCTGCAAATAATTTTTGTTTTAAGTGTGCCTTTTCCAAATTTTCCAAATGTTTTACTCCTTTCTTTCAGCAACTGTGAGTACTCATTACGTCCCAACCATCTGTAATGGGAGAGAAATCGTGGACTCCACCACTTCATCTCTGTGACTCGCATTAAACCACCTGATCTCACTTTCAAACTGTTAAGACTGTTAGAAAACATATGCACATATTGTGCATTTCAAGTGGACTAGTATCATTTATGTAGAAATTGTGTATTAAATTATTTAAGCAGTGTACATATAACTGACGTTGTAGAAACCTGTATAGAATGTTTTTAGCATTTTGTGTTTTTGATAGTTTTATTATACTGTGTAAATAACCATGAGTTGCTTTGTCAGTTTTACTTAGCAGTAAAGGAATGATCTATTGCATTTGCAATATTAGTTTTCATCCCCTCTTTTTTTATAGGCTTCCTTGATGTAATTTATTTAGCATTATACACATGAGGTTCATTACCGTAAGTTGGTTGTTTAAACAGCACAGTGTTACAGTATTACAGCGATACTATTAATAAAGATTGAATAGATTAGTATTCAATTAACATGATTTTTAAAAAATAGGGTTCTTGTGTTAAATATATTTTTTGCTACTTCATGCAGAATTTTAGTTGATGCTTACTGTAACCGTAGAATTAATAACCACAGGTAACAGTTTCAAGTTTAAATGAATCCGTAATATTAAACACTTAAATCATAAACTACATAATAAGAAACTCAATTACACATGATTAATAAAATGTGCATTGTATTCGTGTGCCTGAATTCACTCAATATTGTTTGTTACAAATGTGGTTATGTGGATCCTTGTTGACTGCATGAAGAGCAGAGAGTGGTATTATGACAAGCTAGCAATTTTCACCTTTTCACAATTGACTGATATTTGGACATGAGCAAGTAGCAAGCAGAGTTATGTGAACATGAATAGGTCTCCGAATTACTCTGATATGTACTTACCAGTCCAATGTACTACCGTAAGCAAGAAATAAACCTCTTTGATTGATGCTTGCTTGATTAAATTGCAGATACCCAAAGCTGTAAATGTTTATATTCAAGGCAGTAGTTACGCTTTTGTCAACTGATAATATGAACTATGATAATAATAATAATAAAAAACTTTGTAACAATGACTTAAGTATTCCCAAAGCCATTCACTTTTATTAAAGAAACATGACACCAATAACAATGGACAATTTGATTTATATATATATATATATATATATATATATATATATATATATATATATATATATATATATATATATATATATATATATACACACACACACACACACACACACACCACATACATATATATATTATTTTAACAATACATTTTTACAATTCAGCAGAAAATATTCACCACAATACAAAATATACAAAAAGTATATTCACATAAAGCCATATCAGCGTACAAGGATATCTTTAGAAATTACTTTTCCTCTATCTATTGCTTTTCAGTGTAGGAATAAAATCAGAAGAGTTAATTTTGTAACCACATACCTTTAAAGATTTGTTTAAAGATAAAAATAAAAACACACGTTTCACATAGGTTTCTTCTCCCCCCAAAAAATGTATACAATTACAATAAAGAAAAGACCCCCATGTCCCAACATACTATAGAACAGGAAGCAGTGTGTTGTCATCTCAAGCCTCTAATACATTTTTTTATGTCAACACACATTCACTTTTTTTTCCCCGTATATTTGGTTAATCAAGTTTGTGTGCTCCTCGTTCATATAGCTCCCTGAGGGTACAATCTACAATCCACATTATTAACTTAAATATCTACTTGGTTTTACTGAAAAATATCAGTAAGGAGTACGCAGTGCACTGTTGACTCAAATATGTCAGTATCATAATTTCAAACTATATGTACACATTTACTAAGGTACATTTACAATAACTAGTAAAAACCTAAATCTTTTTTTTTCCCAATTTCTTTTTTTTGGGAATATGTCTTAGTGCGGGACATAACATAAAAATGGTGCTTTTGTATCAGAGATGAATGAACACAAAATAGATCCAGTAAGAATACACCTTACACAATACATTCAGCAATCTTGATACAATATAAGGGACTATTGAGGGGAAGAAAAGAAGCATGGCTCCATTCTCAACCACCGCCCGAGATGAGCGTCTGTAGTGAAGCCAAGAGGAGAGAAGCATACAGAGCTGCTGATGACTAGACTAAGAAGCCCATCTTTCAGACAGACTACTGCAGAACAGCTAAAACCAGGCATAATTTCAAATAAGTGAGAAAAGAGAAACATGTCAATCAATCTGCAGCCCTTATGTCATGTTCACTGTAGCTGATATATATTTATGTTAATAGTGAATTGTAATATAGTAAAACATCACTTGAGGTAAAAAGCTGATTTTACAGAATGAGCATTATTCCAATTTACTAGCAGACCATATAAAAGTAACCAATATGCAAACAAAAATTAAAATTAGAGCAGTCAAATCTCGAATTACTTCACATCACAGATCTCTTCCTGAGTTGAACTTATCACCAGACTGGCAACCATGTGTCCAAATCATCTGGAAAGGTATGCATTCCCAGTAATAAGGCAACCAAGCATGTATTTATATATCTGTAGCAATCCTGCTAAAGATCCCGGTTCACAGATCCTCCAGAACACAGTAAACTTCTAGGTGGTTTTGTGCACGTGTTTCTTAATATTCATTTCGTAGGGGGGGGGACTTTTTTAAAAGTCTTCATATATTGTGGGATCTAGAGGACTTCAGCTGAAGAGATTCAAAAATGTCTCCATTTCCCTAAAAAAGTGAATACATGAGTTTATTATTCAAATCCGAGTCAAAACCAACAAAAAGCCCACAATACAAGACTATAATGAACGATTGTGTCTGTTCTCTACTTGATCAGGAATGGGTTGGGGGATTTGTCATTTAATAGCATGCTACAAGCAATGGTACTGCATCTTATAAACATGTATTTGTGTTGCCTTAAAATCATACTGATGATTAAAATGTCTTGTTTAAGAGAGCAATGTGAAATCAGAAAAGTTCATTTGGGAGAACAAGGAAGAACTTTGAGAATAAATAAGGAACAAAAGATTTTGCCAGATATTTTAACTTACAATGGGGATTGACAGGATGTTATATTGACATATATATATATATATATATATTTATATATATATATATATATAATATATATATATATATATATATATATATATATATATATATATATATACATACATACATACACACACACACACACACACACACACACCAGAGAGAGAGAGAGAGGGGGGGAGATTAGCATTTTTAGAAGGGGAAAAAAGCAATTAAAATGTTCTTGAACCTATTAATCTGTGATAACTTACCTTTGTGGCTATTGACTTCAGCTTTCCTAGTAAGGATGGCTTAGTGGAATAAACCACATCTTCTTCATTATCCTCCCCTTCCATTATAGCACAGCTGTCTGCAGCAGGGAGCTCGCATTCTTTATTTGCAGTCATCACGAGTCTTGAATACTTGTATTCCAACCTGTGTTACAAACACAGCAATATAATTCTGGCTTCAAAACATTTCTAAATTAAAATCTGGTTTTGCATAAGCATTTCAACCTACTTGATGTTATACAACTTTGCTTATTATATAACTCTCACATATAAAGCATTGTGTAATAATTTTTGATCACTCTATATATATTTGGTCTAGGAGATCTGCTTGTCTCAAATAAATGATGTAACCATTCAAAAATAATACAATCCTTTTCTTCTAGGCACAATAAAAATAAACGTTAAGAATGACAGTAGACAGAGTTAATGAAAAGTGATTATGAAATATGTTGGTCTGTTTACTGTAAAACAGAATGCAATGTAAGCCTTCAACTGAGTACGGCCTCACAAGCAGGTCAATTTATTTAAAAAAAAATGAGAGGTTACGAAAAAGACCAGATAAAAAAAAATTTTAGATTAATTATTCTTTTTACATTTTACATGCAACTGAGCAGAGAAATGCATGCTAACCTTTGACCTCCTGGACTTTTGTTTAGAAATCCTGAACTTGTCAGACAATACTACTTTTTTTTTTTTTTTTAGGAAGATATTCTCCAAACAAAGACACATCCCAATATGTAACTTACTTCTTGTTCTTCTTCCAGAAGTAACAGGTTAGGGAAATCAGTAGCACCGCAGTGAATGCCCCAATCCCTGCACCCACTTTTAACCAGAAATCGACAGCCTCGCAAACAGAGCTCTTTCTTTCAGGGAGGCTGACACCTTTAGTGCAAAGTTTTGGCTCATTCCACACATACAACGTGTCCTTAAACAGAATGCAAAATGTGTAAGCGTGTGTCATACCACTTAAACACAGGGATGGATAAGACTCCCACTGCATAGCAGAGACATTCCACTTTCTAGTGGGAGCTTGGTTAGGCTGTATGGTTTCCCTTGTTAAAGCACAGGTATGACTAATTAAGCTCACAGTAAAACCTGAAACCGTTCAAACGGCTAGCCAATTGGAATCTTACTTCCATTAAATGTAAAATTTATATAAAATAATTGTAAAATAATTTACAAAATCTATGCAGGTACCTGGATTCCGTTTTTGCATGCTCCCTCTATTTCATGGTAGTCCTTTTCTGTACACAGGGGGCAGGCTTCTGCACTTTCCCACATAAAGTTGAAAGCACAGCCATCACAGGTTCCTGCTGGGCATTTGCTAACAGCCAGAAAAAGAGAAATAATAATAAAGCAATTGCTGAAAATTATTATATTAGCTAGACCCCAAGGAAAAGGGATAGTGATGTTAGAGCGCATGCACATGTTACCTGGAATTGCATTTAATGCTGCAGGCTCTTATTTTATTGTCATGAGACCAAATCTCATTCTAACCCGTTATCAGCAACACCTATTTAAACAGTCATACCTAGATTAAAAGGTCACCTGCATTTTTCTTCTGCAATGGAACAATTCCATAAAACTTAAAAAATAGCTATAATAATGTATCTGACAACTTCCCTTCTGTATGATGGACTTATTGACCTGTTTACAAAGTATTGGCTGCTGCCAAATCAGCCACCTACAACAACACAATAAGAATCACAGGGGCCAAGAGAGAATTTTACTGTGAAGCATGTCACGGTTGTTTTTCTGTTTGATATTTCTCTTTTTTAAAAGCAACTAGAAGGCGCAGCGTATCACAGTCCATCCTTCTACCAAGTAATAAAGTGGAATAGTTGTATGCCTTTGTCTTATGTAGGTATTCACTTCAATTCAGCCAATAAGATTTCAGTTTACAAAAGCTCCCTCATTTTGAAAACTCAATGTTGACAGGTATGAAGACCTAATACCTTGGTACTGTAAGTTCTCCTGGGTAACTCTTCTCTGGGTTACAGCGCAATGATATGACAGAAGTGCGGCCTGGGTCACAGGAGGAGGTGGCTTGAGGAGACCTGGGGATAAAGAGAAGTCAGAGCTGCAGACATGGTCCAGTCACAAAAATAAAACCTTTTTCTGATAGAGCCATGCTTAAAACCACCAAATATACTGTTACAGCAATGCACTTCACTTACCTATAAAAGAAATGGACATCTGGTAATTTTTTGGATGTGTCAGGGAACAGATCAGGTTTGGCAGTGATGCCATCAAGGGCGGTGTCAATGGTGGCCCCTGGAAATTAAATTGTCAACGTTTTATAAGTGACACACAGTAAATATACTTAAAATGTGTTGATTTTGTTGAAATTCTGAAACAATTACGAATATTAAGAAGGATAGTGAGAACTGTTAAACATCCATGAAAGACTCAGTTTGGGAATTGATGATATATATACTTACTCAGAGACCATTACGGTCCACAAACCCAGCCTTCTCCTGTTGTATTCTATATGCGCCCCTTTAACACAACACTGTACTCTTTACCCTTTTATCCTGGACACACATGTACATTTCTTTTGTAGCAACAGGATATTTCATATTAATTTTCTATTTGTAGTGTTGATTGATGCACTAAAAAATAGTAACAGAACAGCCACTTCAACCACTGGGGGTGTCAGGAAAGAAAAGGATTAATGGATGAAACAAGCACTAGATTTGCTCTAATATGAATTCAAAACCTTCTAATCTTAGAGGTGAGGGTGTTAGGACTCACTGAAAAATAAATGCTGTAAAGTATTGAAATAAACCCTGAACTGTGGTCAGGCTCAAAATAAGTGTCCTCACCTATGAATATATCAGCAAGGCTGATGGATTGAGAGGATAAGGCAGTCCTGAATCCCCTCCCATCTGATGGTATGATCGTTGATTGGCAGATGAAGGTTTCCACAAAGTTAGTATCCTCATTTGATTCGTTCTGCAGATCCTTTACTGCCATATCGGTTACATTGTCTGTACAAACAGCTTTCTTTTTTCCCTAAAAATAATACATCTTCATAAAAACTGTACCTAAAACAATCACTGGATCTGAAATACAATTAACTCAAACATATAAAGTATAGGTTTGTAAAGAGTCTCTTTTTTGGGGGGGGGGGGGGGGGGGGGGGTTGTTTTAGAATTATAATTTAATTTTTTCCCCAAAAAACAATACTATTGACACTTTGGAGTAAATTGCTTTTAGAATTTGATCTTCAATTATTTGATTTAATTTCATACCAGTACATATCACAACATTTATTTTTGGAAATATGGGGCATGCCTAAAGTTAATAAATAGTCAAAAAAGAAATCGAATAACTAATATCCCTAAATAACACAGAGACCACAGAGTAATAATGTCTTCTGTATACCCTGGAGTCCTTGGCTACTAGCCTCCAATACCTACTACCCAGTCATTGTCTTCAACAACTTGACTTCAATAAAGGCCTCTTTTTATCCATCTTAAGTTCAGCATGGGCCCATAGAACAGAACAGAACAGCCTTATGTGGATAGAACTGGAATTTAAATACATCCAAAGCCTCATATTAGCACTGTATAAAGCATTACTGAGACGAGTCAGTCACTGAACATTTTCACCAAGTTTGTGGGCATCGATTACAAACATCCTCTGACAGTACACAATAGAACTTCACAGTGTGCCTTTATCTATCCTCATAATGTTTCATTGTAGGCCGCCTCGGTTTATCAAGCAGCTGAGACACTTGAAAAGGTAATCTTCAACACTTTCATGCTTGTGAAAGAGTACAGCAGTTACACTTGGGCAGAGATTGTTTTTCTTCTATTGAATGATTCACACAAGGGGGCCATAACTTCAGTCTTACCTCATCCCCACACAAGCTTATGTTGAAGAAATGGTAATATTTAGTTCCTCTGGATGTGAAGCTTGGTCCATTCATTATTGATCCCACAGGGCTTAGCTGACTAAAATCATACGACAAGGTCTGATTTTCACTGGCATGGTTGAAGATGCAGTCACTGAAGCAAAATGAGTGGTCCTGGGGAAAAATAATAATAAATTAAGAATACATCAAACATGAGCTACACTTTACTTGGTAGTAAATCCATTATTCTCTATATAAGACCCAAAAGCACCAACAGTGTAACAAAAAACTTAACAATGCAAACTGCAATATTCTTTTGCCACTTGGTGGTGCTGTTGGGGGCTCTTGGTGTAAAATGGTCTCCTTCATATAAAGAACAGAGACAGTAAGACACAATAAAATGACTTCAAGTTTAACCTGATGGACACTTAACATACCTTATTGCTTCTGCTTCCAGGCCCACAGGGGATACAGGCCTCCTTGCCAGAAAGCTGATGTACAGAGAGGTAAGTGTTGGCTGGGCACTCTTTACACTGGTTGCTGTCCTTATCAATGTAGTTGCCAGGTGGGCAGGGCACACAGGATGATCCAGACTGCTGGGGTCCCAGGGCACAGGCAGTGCAGGAAGAGGCAACTCCATCCAGGACATTCGATACAGTTATGGAGTATATCTTCACAATGTCATTAACAAACCTTCTCGTCTGAAATAGTAAGGATAACGAAAGTGAACGCAGGGGTTGAATTATGGGAAAAATGGGAGCGACAACCATAATATTTATGTTATAAACAGAATAATCATGATTATAAAACAAACGTTAAAAGCACTTTTAATATCAGGAAAAATGACTCAAGAACATTTCCAGGTAGTTACAGAGACTCCAATTAGCACCAATCCTGCACTACTTTAAAGTACTTAATAAGTAAGTAGCTGAGTTACGAAAAAAATAGCTTTACATGTCCCCAGGTGTTGCTATAACTACTTAAATAACAATGAAAAGAAAAATTACAGGTACGTAGACATCTTGACAACTTCTTACACTTGTAACTTTAAAGTCTGATTCAAAGCTCTTTTCAAAATGGCTGCTCTAGTGCACGGATAGTGCAAGGATTATAGCCAACATTGTCAAACAGGTTATACAGCAATAACAATCCATGATGTGGTACGGAACAGAAAAGCCAGAGCATTGTTGTTATGTTTTTTTTTTTTCTCCCTGCAGGGATTTTAAAGACAGATCTCAAACCCCAGTGCACTAGAGCGGCCATTTTGAAAAGAGCTTTGAAACAGATTTTATTATAAGAGTTGAAAGCTGTCAGGATGTTAATAATGAAAATGAACAGGTGCATTATTTAAACACATGAGGATGTATAAAGCTAGATATTTCTGAACTCCACTTTAAAGTAATGTAGGGCCAGGATTAGTGCCAGACGGGGTCTGTGAAACCAATTACTACACTGTGGACTTTGCTTAATCTACAGCAACTGCAAGTGATTTATATTCGTGGGTGTGGCAGGATACGTCGGGAATGAGACTTTGATATAAGAAAAGCTGCAGTTTAAGTGATGTTACACATGTTTATTAAAGAAACACAAATACAACAGGAACAAACAAACAGGGCACAAGGCCCAAAATAAAAGATTTAAACAAAACAATACTGACTGCAAACAAATGTCAGGCTGGGCATTTGCCTTCACTGACAAGCACAAAGTACAGCGCGCACTCACGCACATGCACACATCTCCCTACTCTCCCAGACAAAAATGTTCTCCTCCCTTAAATACATGTGGCCACTCCCCAATTAGCACTCTATTACAAAAATGGGGAATGGCCACACCTGTGATTGTGACAGATTTAACCCCACTCTTGACAAACTTACATTACCACACCCACACTATTTACATTAAGGGCTTTAAAATGGTCTTGTGAGATTGAAATACTTTACAGGGATTTGCACTTACCTCTTGTGCCTGGTTTGTCCTCTGGAACGCCCAGGTGAAAGACACAGAAGAATTTTTTGTCACAATGTGAGTGTACGACTGTTTTTCTTTGGTCCCTTCCCATGATTCCACCACACTGGTGCTCTTTCTGTTCACATCCTGAGAAAAAAAGCAGATAAAAGATTTATAAATAATAATAATAATAATAATAATAATAATAATAATAATAATAATAATAATACTGTATACACTGTATCTAAATAACAACAGTTTCGATCCAGTGTTTAAAATGTGCTCCCTTTTGTAGATACCATGGTGGATCCCTTTATCTCTTGGCTACTTCTGTGAATGCAAAATACTTTGTCAGATTTTATTTTTTTTCATGCTTTGTTGCAATCTAAGTTACTTAAAAAATCCTGGGATTTGAACCTATACCTTCTGGCGAGATTAATACCTGGACACATGTCCTAAGATCACAAGACCATCCACATTTCCTACATGTTATGCATACTTGGCTTGAGTGACTAATGTGGATTCTGTCCCTTCATAACGAGTCTAGTGGCAATGATGGATACTAAACATTTAACCAAATGTTGTTTTGCAGGTGGTGTTGAGAGTCTGTATCTGTACAGAAACATGCGTAGAATTGCTTTAACACAATTAGGATAGTTGAGTGGACATACCCTATATTACTCTTTTGACTTTGGTTATGAATCATTTTAAAACGTGCTCACTTGCTGGTCTACATCATATTGTACAGGGTTCTACAGTGTTTTTATGTCCTTACATTTCTCCAAGTCAGCAGTTCTATAACTACTTGATGTATTTTTCCCCTCGCAAAGCAGTAGGTATATAAGGGACCCATACAAAAAAGAAATCTAAATCTAAATATTACTGCTGTATTGCCACTACTAAGAGTCAAATACATGACAGTAACATGTTTATTAAGTAGAACTTCAAAAAATGACTGCATTTACCACCTGAGGCTGTCTAATTTATCAGCAACAGTTAAGTAATACCCCAGTGGCAATCAGTAATATCAAAGTAGTGCTACTGGGTACTAGAGCACACCGCTTATTTTTGACTACTTAGATACTCTTAAGTTGCACTAGCACTTAGTAGGAGAACAATGTATACACTGCAGACACTGAAGAAAACCACTGACCTGTTGCTTACATTAGTTGGTCTAATGAGGTCATTGCATCAATATCACGTTTAATTTTACAACCCTCAAGTTTATTCTGCTACTTGTGAGATGTACATAAACATGCATGTTTCAGATGACATTGATGAACTTACCATCATGAAATAGAGTTCACAGTCTGCAGAACAGATGGTCTCAAAAACAAAGGTAACCCGACCTACTTCATTGCCAGAAGCCGCTGTCAGTGAAGTTGGAGGTCTAATACATGGAACAAAGACAGCAACTATTACTTTCCACAATGCACAAGAAGCATGAAATCCAAAACGTGTACTTAAATCTAAACTGGGAACAAACTGGATGAAAAAAAAAATCCACTATTTTGAAGGCAGCCAAAAATATTAATAAATAAATAAATACTCTATATGTAATCCATCAGGAATAAAGTTTTAATTTGGACATTCTGATTGGAAATTAGGTAAATATCTGAGATATAAATGAGACTATTATGAAAAATCATCACTTTGTTTTTTTTTTTTTTGCCAGATAAAGCAGAGGATAAAATTGATTCTTTCACAAAAGCAGCCTTACTTAAAACCAGGGACTTGAAGGTTTAGAATGAGGTAGTCGTTGTCAGAGCCACCTGATCCACTATGGATGTGATCCCCTGCTACTCCCCAGCCTAAGAGATAAAAGGAAAAAGCACTCAATAGTAGTTTAATACTTGATAATACAAATGGTACTATTAGGTGCAATTTACATTGAAAATAGGATGGACTTTAGGATTCTGCACACTGCACTACCAATGTGACCAAACACTGCCCTCTAGTGTCTACGTGATAGTTATGCAGTGGTTTGATTAGGTGGACACCAAATCATAAAGAATTATGCTAATTGCATGTATGTGCCTAAAGGTAAATTTACTTCAGCAACAACAGTTAAAAATCTCTATAACTGACTGTCAAGACATTCAGCTCACATTTTTTGACAGGATGAAGCCAAATCGGGTACAATGAAGCTTCCACTAAGACATGTTGTGCTGTATAACGATTGCTGATGTGCCCAGAGAGCACGACTTATTTTTAAACAAATTGTAAGAACTTCAGTAACATGCTGAACCCCTAAGGTGCACATTTTAATCTAAAGTACTCGTTTCCTGCTGCTGCTGTGCATAATCCATTATTGCAAGTAAATGAACATACCCAAGCATGCCAAAACACTGTAAAGCCTGCCCAAATACATTCAAGCCCTGTAATTCACATTTCAATATGCTGTCCTTCTCTCCCTCCTACACCAAAAAAATGTAAAGGGATATAAAATTCAGTGGCAGACTCCAGCAACTTTTTAAGAAAGAAATTCAACTTGAGGTGCCCCAAGTGGCTCACCTAGTAAAAGCACTACCACTGGGGTACTTCACAAGAACGTTACCCAAATATTGCCCACACTACATTGCCTTTGCATGCCCATGGGTTACATTGGAGAAAAAAAAATGATATATATTATTTGTGTTTTTATATATATCACAAAATCTGCAAGAGGTCACATCATGTTGATTAAGCGACCCCTACTGGTTATGCACTTGATGGGTCCAGGAGGAGACTTTCCAGGCAACACCCAAGACTTAGGTTTGGCAGGTGAAAATAAACGATTGGTTTAAGAGCAAGAATGAAGGCTGTCTGGCTTCAGTCCCCCTGATCGGTTAATGAATTACAGTGACGAAATGACATTTGAATAAACCATTTCAAATTGGGTAGAAAACCAGGTAAAATATGGTAAAAAAAAAAAAAAAAAAAAAACTTTATGTAAATTAAGAAATAGAATTTTACATGAATTTCAAGCAACTATGTTAGCACTAGCAGTCGCTGTGTTTGTAATGGCATGGAGTCGAGCTCATTTAGAAGAAGACTGCGCTCACCACTCATTCCATCACACTTCGTGTTGCCAACGTTGAAACAGGAAGTCTTCATGTTAGCAGGCAAAACATTCCACCACTTGAACTCGTAACCTATAGCTGGTTCTGTTCCAGCAGGGCAGGTCTTGCATTCTTGAAAGGAGGAAAAGGAAATACACTGATATACGTCAAGGTTCACCGTCTATTCCATTTTCATCATAAATCTTGCATAAATATGTTTTCCTATTGATAAAAACATTTAATTCTTCATAAATCTTGTGTTTGGTATATATTATCTGTTTACAAATGCATTATTTATTTTATTGTTCATTGCAGGTGTTGCTATTTACCATATTTTATATATATATATATACACATACATACATACATACATACACACACACTATATATGAAAACACATGTTACAATATACAAAATAAAACATAAGGAGTATCAAAGCAATGTTCAAGAAAATTGAAATTTGTCTCTAAATCTTGGATTCCTCAAAATAGCCACCCTTTGTCTTAATAACAGCCTCACAAACACAAGGCATTCGGTTAACAAGTTTCATCAGGAAATCACCGGACATGTTTTCCCAGCTCTTCTGCAGCAATTCCCAAAGATGTAGGGCACTTGTGGGTAGCTTTGCTTTGACTCTTCTGTCCAGTTCATCCCATACAAGTTCTATGGGATTGAGGTCTGGAGACTGGGCAGGCCAGGTCATTAGATTGAGTTGTTCTTCACGTTCCTTCTTCGCCAAATAGTTCTTGCACAACTTTGAGGTGTGTTTCGGGTGCTGAAGAATGAAGGACTGCCCAACTAGCTGTAATCCTGATGGAATGGCATGCCTCTGAAGTATGCTATGATAGCCATGCTGGTTGAGCTTGTGATGGACTTGGTAAAGATCATCAACTCTGTCACCAGCAAAGCAACCCCAGACCATGACACTGCCTCCTCCATGCTTGACAGTGGGAACCACACATGCAGAACTCATGCGCTCACCCTCTCTGCGTCTTACAAATACTTGGAGGTTGGACCCAATCAGAACATAATGTAAAGATTAGATCCAGCCTTGTCAGACGCCTGTATACTGACTGCACTGATGAAGGTGTAGGGTTGCATACCTGTCATTCCATCCGAGTATGTACCAGGTGGGCAGGGAGTGCAGGTGGCCATGTCATTGTTAAAGAATCCAGGGTTACACGGCGGGCAAGCTTTCTTCTCCCCAGAGGGAGGGAGCTTCACTGCATTCTGTACATCCTCTCTGCAGATCTTGGGTTCTATCCACTTGTACATGATCTGGGTCTATAAAAAAAATAAAAAACTGGGGTTCTACAGTGAACGTTTACTAAAATGTCAGGTGATCAATTAAACAGAAAATGAAACAAAGTTCATTTAAACAAAAAAAAGAATGCATTAGTAGGGTTGGACAATATAAAAAAAATATTAAATTATCGTCTAAAGCTTAAATCATTTTTAACTTCACGAAAGAGCGACATCACGTTCATATAAGTTATAACAATACCTGTAAGATGTATTGGACCGTGCTGTGCTACATCCTATCATCACAGATCACTGCTTCCAGCAACTCCAATCTATCCTAAAGATTGGTGGTATGTCTACATTCTTATAATATTTGTGTTCAGATCTTACCTTTCCATCCTTATCACAAGGTGTATGAATCTGGAAATAATCTTTGACTGTACAAACTGGTCTTTCTGTGCAACCTGCTGATCCCTCTTCTAATGAATGCAGACAAAAAATTACAATTAAAAATTGTATAAAATGTTTTGAACATATTTACTAAAAAATTACAACAGTGGGGAAAAAAAATATCAAAAAAGACAAAACTGTATAAAAACCTTTATATATTCTTACTTCTCAGGTGTGATATCTTAATTCAGGATAATAGAACACAAATGGACTTCTATTCACCTGTAAATAAGCTCAAAGCAATGTTGTTCCTATGTAATTGTCAAGCAGAATACTACTACCGGTACTAATAAATCACAGTTCATTATTGAGGAACTGGTAACGCTTTTGACCCAAAGCAGAACTAGGACTTGGAGATTTCTCCCACTGGTTGCTGAACAGGTGCTGACTTTGGGAGTGTCTGCATATTTGCTGAAGTATGGCCCTGAGTATGTTATAAATATGAATGCCATTGAAGCCAATGACAACTTGTATTCACACAGTCTCTTTAAACCATAATAGTCTGCTCCTGAGGAAAAAAAAAATATATAAAATAATGTTTTCTGGAGTCTCACCTGCATACACTAGATTATCAATACACTGTGTACATGAGCTCGCCCCTTTCCCAGAGAAGGTGTTCCGAGGACAAACCTCACAAGACTTCGAGCCAGGCATTTTACTGAAGGTGCCGGGTTTGCATGGAAAACACTCCGATGTGTAAGCAACTCCTGAAATAGAATGAGACAATCACCAGAAAACAAAAACAAATAGCACTGGTCAAAGCCACCATGTGCCTTTAGAACTTGGAACATTTTTATAAAGATTGTAATTTTGTTTTCTAAAAAATATTTTTCACAATTAATGACAATAACTAATGCTGACTCAAATGATTGTTTGTTAATGAAGAATCAATGTATGAAATGCATAACAAATACATTTTCATAGGTCTTCTAAAATTGGATGTTTAAATTCAGAGAGCCAGATTCAATAGATCCAAAGTTTAATAAAGATTATACTATAAATGTCAGGGTTAATAATGGCAGCTGTGCAATGCTCATTTGTTTATTACCTTCAATGTGTATATTCTTCAATAGGACTGGCTTCACTATTTTAGACCCAAGAAGGATTCCTGTAGTCCGCCAGTAAAGGATATTTGTGCCGGTCTTCAAGTTTACCTTTAGAAACAAAAAGGTGTTCATTGAGGTTTATAAAACACTGAAATGCAAAGATTTACTTGTAGCGAAAAGTTGTGTTTAATTAAAAGCACAGCACACTTATTGCTATGGTGCACTACTATAGGTAGGGTGACCAGACATCCCGGTTTTCCATCAGAGGTCCCAGTGTCCTGACATTTTGCACAAAAGCCCAGTTTTCAGCCACTTCATGTAGCATGACACACTCTAAATCCATCAGGTTAAGTCACATCAACAACGTCAATAAACAGAGCCTGACGTGGTGAGTAAAGAAAGGAAGAAAGAAAGAAAGAAAGATGCCAAAACATAAATGTATTTTTAATGATTAAAATTTTGTTTAATTTATCAACATAAAAGTTTGCAATAAGAATAACACAATATGGCTACTTAAACTAATTAGCCACAAATTATACACAGAGGAGTGTACTGAAATTAGGTAGCTGCTTAAAAAAAAACACAAAAAATGTAGTTTGGTATTACAGCATCCACACTTCTGACAAACCGCACTACCTGACGCGATCTAACTTAGAATCCCGAGGTGGTCTCGAGTCTGGTTCTTGAGTACGGTATTAAACACTGCATATTGCAGACACCAACCATATTTAGCACTTTTAAGCCAGTTAAAAAGGCAACTAATACGGTCTAAAGGCATAGTGTGGACAGGGCCTAAGTTAATCCCCACATGGAAATATTAGGTCAAAAGTTCAACAACATATTTTTGGTAAACCTTGTACGTTTTATTGTGTGCGGCAAAAGTTACACTGCTCTTCTTTGATATGCACATGACACCCAACCTGGAACCTGTCTTATCACATGGGGTTCAAACATCGCACCCTAGAGCCTCCAGGTATGTGTCTTCTGACCCAGATAATTTGTTGTAAAAAAGTTTGTTGCTGAAACTTTCATTATTTTACTGTATTTTGTGGTAATACAATACTGTAATGTATATGGGTACATGAAACAATCTCTGCACATTATACTGGACGAGTAGTCTTTTTGGTTTTTATTTTCAAATGTTTTTTTTTTTTTTTTCAAGATAATGGCATTACAAATACCAGTATTCTCACACTAAGCACTTCAATTAAAATCAGCAGTCAAACAGTTAACAGGTACCACAGCATCAGAGAAACAGGGCGGGGTTCAGATACCTGTAGAACAGTAGACCTTTGTAGGAAACTTTGACCTTGAGGAAGTACTTTTATTGATTTATTTTACTAGTGTCGATGTCTTTAGTTGGAAATAAAAGGAAAATCCATCTGACGACACCTCAACACTTATACTGAAGCGGATAAATATATATATTTACACTAGTGAAGCACTAGAGGGCATGGTGAGATCTTGAATTGCCTTCAGTTTCCATTGTAGAGTTGGTAGTATTTTAATTGTGGGCAACTCTATTAGTGTCACACAAGATAAAACTATTGATCAATAGACAATATAGAAAGACATAGATGCAGTAGACAAAGAAAAGAAATGATAATCCATTCAGAGAATCATCATTATGTTCATTTCAATGGTAACTTTTAGAACAGTTAGTGCACTGAATTTTATACGGTTATAAGTTCTGAATGTTATATTGCATAACGTAACAAAATATACTTGCTGCATAAAAATGTACCCCAATTACAAAAACAGTATATTAATTAGGGTACGTGAAAACTTACAGTGTGTGTTTCCCATTCCCCGTGGTCTGTAAGCTTTATCCATTTTTGATCAGATGTGTCCAGTTCTTGACATTGATCATTTTGAATCTGTACCCAAAAAAATGTTACGATCATTAATATTATTGAGGGATTGCTTTTTTCTTTTCTTTTCTTTACTTATGATGATTCTGCAACACAATAATCCAATACTGTATTACCTGTATTTTCCACAGCAGGCAAATTGCCCAATCCATAGTAAAGTGTGACTTGGGGTTTTAAAATCAATAATTTGAAACACAGAATCAAAGCGCTGCTCAGCACTGACTATATTTTTATCTTCAAATATAGCAACATTATACTGCAGAGGGAAGCTCTTACTCATACTTGTTAGGTAATAAAAAAAAATGTGAATAGGAAAACTTACAAAGAACTCAAATAGGACATTGCTGTCCACATACTGATATGAAAATGAGACGGAGCCTTGTTTCTTCAGGTGTACCGCATAGATTAAAGACACGGTACAATCATCTCGGTTAGACTCCAAATAATTTCCTTTGGGGACCCAGGTAGAGCTGCAGAAACAAAAGAAAGTGTTTTAGGTAGAAAAGTAGAAAAGGTGCAAAACACACACACACACACACACACACAAACACATACACACACTCTATTTGTATTTATAGTTTGCCTTATAATTAATTTTAAATAAACTAAGAAGACTGCTTGTTCAATATAATGTGCAGAGATTGTTTCATGTGTCCATATACATGATTTGAGGGTAGTAAACACTCACTTGTCACAAGAGACTGTCTCTTCAGACCCAGGTCCATTGTCCATATAGGTTGCCAGATTGGTGAATCCAGGTGGCAGGTCATCCCACTCATCAAACAAGATGCCACTGCCCAGAGAATAGGTGCCAGCAGCACATGGTGTACACTGCTGGGTGGACATTTCCAAGAATTCACCCACTGCACAAGAGAATGCTGAGGGGAAAAAAATGCACAGTTAATATTTCAAGAAAAGAAATGTAGCGTTCAACACTTGGGGAACCAGTCTACTTGGAGAAAAAATCCTCGAGCAGGTTCAGAAGCATTTAAACTAGAAAGGAAGGGGGGAGAAATCAACAAAAAAACAGAAGGGAGACCGTATCAAAACAAGAACAACAACTCAGGTAAGACAACCATTAAATGTATTTATCTAAATGCTAGAAGTATCAGAAACAAAATTCTAGAAGTTGAAGCTACTGCACTAACAAGTAACTATGATGTGATAGGTGTTACTGAAACTTGGTTGTCAGAGTGATGGGACGAATATAATATTTGTGGGTATACACTGTATAGGAAAGACAGGCAGGACAGAAGAGGAGGAGGGGTAGCGCTATACATAAGAAACAGTCTTGAAGCCCAGGTGTTAAACCTGGACAAAGAAAATAAAGCCGAATCAATATGGGTCAGAATAACAGACAAAAATTCAAAAGGCATAATAATAGGAGCATGCTATAGACCGCCAGATTCAGACAGTGAGCACAATAATCTGTTATACAATGACATTAGAAATGCGTGTAGCAAAGGAGAAGCCATACTAATGGGGGATTTCAACTTCCCCCATATAAAATGGGAAAACCCGGTGGGTAGCAAGAAGGATGAAATAGAAATGGTGGAAATGACAAATGACTGCTTCCTAACACAATTTGTCAAGGCACCGACTAGAGGGGAGGCTTGCCTTGATTTAGTCTTTTCAAATAACGAAGACAAAACGGAGGTCAGAGAACCACTGGCAAACTCAGACCACAACATGGTCTCATTTTAAGCGTTTTCTAAAACCCCAAAAGTAATGACTAAAGCTAAGGTTTACAATTTTAGAAAAGCAAACTATGAAGGTATGAAACAGAGACTAACAGAAGTAGATTGGAGTAAAATAGAGAAAACACCCACAGAAGAAGGATGGTTGTTCTTCAAAAATGTAGTACTAGAGGAGCAAAACAATTACATCCCTAAAGTAGACAAATCTAAATGTAAAACTAAATTGCCAAAATGGTTTAATAGATCAATTAAAAAAAATATTCAGCGAAAAAAGGCACTTTACAGAGCATTAAAAAAGGACCAAAAAGAAAGTACGCAGAAAGAGTACACGGAACTGCAAACGCAAGTCAAAAAGGAAGTTAGAAAGGCCAAGAGAGAAATAGAAATGAACATTGCTAAGGGAGCTAAAACCAATTCCAAAATGTTTTTCCAATATTACAACAGCAAGAGAACATTCAAAGAGGAGATTAAATGTTTAAGAGATACAAATGGCAAAATCATAGATGAAGAAAAAAAATAGCAAATATATTAAATGATTACTTTTCACAAGTTTTTACAAAGGAAGATACTGACAACATGCCCCACATGTCATCCAGTTCCTATCCAGTTTTAAATAACTTTAGCATAACTGAGGCAGAAGTGTTAAAGGGACTAGGAGCTCTTAAAATAAACAAATCCCCTGGGCCGGATGAGATCCTCCCAGTAGTACTCAAAGAAATGAAAGAAGTAATTTACAAACCGCTAACCAAGATCATGCAGCAGTCTCTTGACACAGGGGTGGTACCGACAGACTGGAAAATTGCAAACGTAATACCGATCCACAAAAAGGGAAACAAAACTGAACCAGGTAACTACAGACCAGTAAGCCTGACTTCTATTATATGCAAACTTATGGAAACTATAATAAGATCCAAAATGGAAAATTACCTATATGGTAACAGGGTCCTGGGAGACAGTCAACATGGTTTTAGGAAAGGGAGATTGTGTCTAACTAAACTGCCTGATTTTTTTGAGGATGCAACATCGATAATGGATAATTGCAAAGCATATGACATGGTTTATTTAGATTTCCAGAAAGCTTTTGACAAAGTCCCAAACAAAAGATTAATTCTCAAACTGAACGCAGTTGGGATTCAAGGAAACACATGTACATGGATTAGGGAGTGGTTAACATGTAGAAAACAGAAAGTACTGATTAGAGGAAAAACCTCAGAATGGAGTGTGGTAACCAGTGGAGTACCACAGGGATCAGTATTAGGTCCTCTGCTATTCCTAATCTACATTAATGATTTAGATTATGGTATAGTAAGCAAACTTGTTAAATTTGCAGACGACACAAAAGTAGGAGGAGTGGCAAACACTGTTGCAGCAGCAAAGGTCATTCAAAATGATCTAGACAAGATTCAGAACTGGGCAGACACATGGCAAATGACATTTAATAGAGAAAGGTGTAAGGTACTGCACGCAGGAAATAAAAATGTACATTATAAATATCATATGGGAGATACTGAAATTGGAGAAGGAATCTATGAAAAAGACCTAGGAGTTTTTGTTGACTCAGAAATGTCTTCATCTAGACAATGTGGGGAAGCTATAAAAAAGGCTAACAAGATGCTCGGATACATTGTGAAAAGTGTTGAATTTAAATCAAGGGAAGTAATGTTAAAACTGTACAATGCACTAGTAAGACCTCATCTTGAATATTGTGTGCAGTTCTGGTCACCTCGCTATAAAAAAGATATTGCTGCTCTAGAAAGAGTGCAAAGAAGAGCGACCAGAATTATTCCGGGCTTAAAAGGCATGTCATATGCAGACAGGCTAAAAGAATTGAATCTATTTAGTCTTGAACAAAGAAGACTACGCGGCGACCTAATTCAAGCATTCAAAATTCTAAAAGGTATTGACAGTGTCGACCTAAGGGACTTTTTCAGCCTGAAAAAAAGACCAGGGGTCACAAATGGAGATTAGACAAAGGGGCATTCAGAACAGAAAATAGGAGACACTTTTTTACACAGAGAATCGTGAGGGTCTGGAATCAACTCCCCAGTAATGTTGTTGAAGCTGACACCCTGGGATCCTTCAAGAAGCTGCTTGATGAGATTCCGGGATCAATAAGCTACTAACAACCAAATGAGCAAGATGGGCCGAATGGCCTCCTCCCGTTTGTAAACTTTCTTATGTTCTTATGTTCTTATGATTACAAAAATGACATTGAAACAAATGGTTTTCACTTTAATTGGAGGCAATGTTATAAGTTGGTAGATATGTATTTCAAAAGAGTAGGTTCTTAGAACATTTACTGGTAAGTACAATGCAGATCTATATACTTTTCCAGTCTTATGAATATGACCCCATAACGTCAAACATAGTATAACCTCCGGTTAATGTGAGCTGTATTCTTTCAGAAGATTCCTTTATCTGAAAGCAACGTGTTCAGAAGACAAGCAGCTGGTATCTGACAAGTCTCTATGTAACTTCCAAAACAGGGAGTCTGCAAAGCTTATTTTGGCACAGTGTCTGATGAGCTAGTGAGAGCTGGCTTGTTTTATTTACCCCTTACAAGGTTAAAGGAAATGATTGTTGGCAGCAGCCACACAGCATCAAAACCATCATTCATCAAGAAAGGAAATACACGCCTGCCAAAAGAAACAAGGTATATCTACAAGACAATAATGTGGATGTCACAGAAGCAACGGGACTGGCAATGGCATGTAAATGCTGATCAGTTTTTATGATACAGCAAAGTCAAATACACACATTAATAAAATATTGTTTCTAAAATGTGTTCAGTCAGTTTCTCCAAGTTATCATTATCTTCATACCAGCAAGCTTGTAAACTTGTACACTACTAACTTGTACACTTAAGCAGAGGGGCCGGGGATCTTGTTAGCCAGTAGAGACCAGATCATTAAAGTTTGTTACTAGCTGTACATGTCAGTGAATAGTGGGTTTGAAAAACTAAGCGCTCTCTCAAAGTAAATGCTAACATTTCTGGGCAAAGTGGGCAGCAAAGGGCAAACCTTACTTCCATGTTTCAAAATATTTAGCCTAAAATCTTAGAATATCCTCATGTATCTTCTGACTTGGTCATTTGTAATATTCTGACATTTCAATAGATGTCACCATGTCACCATTTTGTCACCGACTAATTCAGCTATAAGCTCCACAGGGAAAAGTCCATGCTAGTTAAATGACTAGCATAAATCTTTTTCGGTAAGCTGCAAAACTGAGCTCGATTTCAAATGTACCATTCCAACATCAGAAATAAAATGCACAATGACAGTGAAATACAGGAAAGATATATTAACTATCCTGGATTAAATCACATACTGTATTTAGCAGATCCAGCTTTGCAAAAACTGCTATGGGGCTAATGCCAGTAACAAAGCCAAAAAAATAAATACATTTGAAGTGACTCTCAGCCCACTTCTCCTGCAGCACAGAGCTGGTCTAGATGTATTGACTTTGCCATCTGGTGTAGACCACCTACTGCCACAATCTGTCACTTTCACCAGTGCTTTTTTGACAAGATTCTGGAAATCTTTACCAGAGCTCTAAATAGACCCAGACCATAGCAGAAGCTCGTATTTGACAATGCTAGCACACATTCAGTCATTCATACTCTGCAACTTTATATGATTTTTGTTGAATAATGTATTAATTGATTGCGTTTTTACATTCCTTTCTTAGTCCTCAAATAAGCAATTTGGACAGTTTTCAAAACAATTTTTGCTGTACTTTTTTAAATACACACTTTTTATTGTAATTATGAGAAGCAGAAATGCAGCATTTTAATAGAACTTAAATAACAAAACAATGTGTTTACAATTATAGCATTATAATATAGATCACAACATTTTTTTTTTTCAATGGCAGCATTATATAAGTATATATAATAACATTTTTTTTTTTTTTTTACAATGGCAGCATCATTATAACATTATAATACTTGTGCAGGCATATCATTTTTTTAAATGTATTTTTTGTTCGATAGATTTCAAAGCAAACGCACTTCAAACCCTCATCAATGCTAACGTCTTTATCTAGCACATATACATCAGAAAACTAGTGTCGCAAATTTTCACTCACATCATATACAATATCTTCCCCAGTTTCAGGCACGAGTGTATAGCTCTGTTATATGAATTATCTGTGAAATGCAGGTACAATAAATAAACAGGTCATTTTGACCAGTACCAAACCGGACAAGGCTAACACCAACAAATAAATAAAGAAATCTCCTTGTTTTATTCTCTGTAGACAAACAGGCATCCATTTATCACTCTCAGCTGTGTATATACAGATGACCCGGTCTGTCAAGCACATTTTTTAGGGGCTGCCGCTATCTGCCAGGAAAAAACAAAACTGCATACACTTTTACAATAGTTTTCTTACTTTTTCATTGAAGCATGTTAAAAGGGCGTACTAAACTTTGCAGATGCACTTATAAGCACCCGAACGCAAATTTGGGCTGGCATGTGCTCCACGTGGAAATCATGGGATAAGCAGCTGGGTGCTTAAGGGAAGGGTACTGGGTGATACATATATTGTGAAATGTAATAACCGACAAGGTATTGCCAAGTTTGCTTGTTACAAGTCAAGAGAGTTAAGGCTGCCACACACCAGACTCCCATGTGATTTTTTAATTGGCAACTAGATACTCTCGCAGTGGCATGACCACACACCAGAAGCGAAACAGAGGCGATGCGCAAGGTTTGAAAACTGCCAGATCTATACAACTGTTAAAAATTGCTATTGACAAAACTATGATCAAGACCGGTGCATATTCATCAACATGCTGTGGAAATTATGAGCGTCTTCTCTATGCGGTATTTCAACACATGGCAATAAATAATCCTTACCAGGCTTATGCAGTTCCTTCAAATGGACTCCAATATATTGTCTTGCAAATCTGTATCTTTAGAATTGTGATGTCCTTTGTCATAAAGCTCTGGGTATTTTTTTGACAGGAAGTATTATTGTTTCCTCCGTCATTTTGGATACTGCTTCACCCTGCTGGACCACGTGCATTGAAGCTGTTCTCCGATTACTCAATGTCCTAGTTGATACGTGACAAATCTCACAAAATCAGATTGAATCCTATTTATTTTGCTGTACCATGGTGCCGCTCCCACGTCGCCTCTGGCGTGAAAGATACTTATCAGAAGTACAGGTTCTATTTATTTTGTTGCACTACTGCACAGTTCCACTTGCTGCATCGCATCTGGTGGGTAGCATCCTTTAGAGTTAATGTTGGAGAAGATGAGAGTTGAATTGATGTTGGTGTTCGTGGGGTATAGTTGGTGTTAAGGTGAGTGTTGGGCTGCGTTTACATGAAAGTGGTGGCTCAGTCTTAAACCACACTGTATTTAAAGTGTTTAACAGTTTATGTTGGCCACCGTACCTCTTATTTTGTTCCGATGTTTGTCGTTTTATTAGTTATTAAATGTGAACACTAGTGCTTAAAATTGCAGCTTCTGTATCGGAGTCTCACTTCCTGGTAGTAACAGCCTTGCCAGTGATACTGCCCTGTTCACAGATGGTCACCGGAAATAAATTAAAAGCAGTTTAGTATTTAAAGCTAACATACAGCACAGAAACATTAGCTTGCTGATACAACTGGGGTGCTGTTTATCTTCATAGCTACAGAGATGTTAGTGTGTGGGTTTTTTTTGTTTTTCTTTTATAACACCTGCCATGCACTTACAAACACCATGTGAACTTAATTGCAGAATTGGATGCTGTGAGAATGTTAACTGTTTTTTTTATTATTATTATTTTGGTAAATATCATTTTTATAATAAAAATTCCACCTTCAAGTCAGTGATAAGTGCGATTACTGAAAAAAAAAAAAAATGGATGGTGGGTGTATATGTTCAATTAAATGTTTTACATAGAGTATTCTATTATAGATTAAATTGTAGCCGTATTAGTCCAGAGACGACAGCCAAAGAGAAGGAGATGTGATCCGTTTTATTGGTCTAACTAAACAATAATTATTCACAAGCTTGCAAGACTTCAAAGGTCTCTTAGGTATTCTATAAAGCCGTTCTCTCAAAAAGGTTTAAGTGATAAATAATGATAAATACAATATTTTAAATGTGTAATTCCCACAATTTTAATATATACTGCATAATGACAATACATATTTAGACTCCGGTTTGTACCACTCCTCCATTTCAAACTTATAAATAAGCATTTGTTTGACATCACATTTAGATTTCTCCCTGATATTGTTTTTTTTATACAACAGATAAATGTTTTTAGCATTCAGAGTAATGTGTATATGCTAAAACAAAATATCTTCTATAGTAATACCGTATAGCACGTCCTAAAGAGGCACAGTCAAGGGAGCTATCTTAAAAGATGTTTGTTGTTGTATAATTGTAAAAAGTTTCAAATCTATACATTAAACTGAGCTGTTTAGTTTGTTAGTTTTTGCACACCTATCAGATACAAAGTGAAACGGAAATACTAAGACTAGCCCATAACTTTTGATAATTATAACTGTATAGATTATTTGGTTGGGGTATAAACAGCCATGATAGTTGCATTCTTGTTAGCTCAAATTTTATGAAGATTTGGAGTCTGTGCCCGAAGATTTTGGGCATTCTGTTACCCTGATTTCATCTTTATTTGCATGAAGAGAACAGACAGGTGAACAGAAAATACAGATATAAGCAGGTATCAATGATTTACGTTTACAGATCAGCTTCAGACAATTCTCATTTCAATCTGAGAGACAAGAGGTGCCACATTTCCTGAATACAATGGACAAAGCAGATGATTTAAGCTTAAAATGTAAATACAGCTGAAAATACTTCATCCCTGTAGCAGATTTCTGTTTGACATCAAAATTAATTATACATCCTAAGAATGAATGAAATAGTCCAAAGGTGAACCAAGACGACCTTAAGTGATGCCAATAATCTGACGTACATTCAATTTTCAGAACTGAACATCTATGTACCAAAAATGCATTTTGACAGTTGGATTATTTTTGTCAATTAAATAGCCATTTACAAAATCAGAAGGATAAGGGTAATCAAAGGGTTGTTTATATTGAGACCTTAAAACATTCACTTACTGCATTTTGTGCCTTTGACTGGATCAGGTAATCCTGAACAAGACCCCTCATTTATGGGTATAGCAACCCTCCACCGAGATCCTGTGATGTCACACTCTGTGTACTCAAAATAATAATCTGTCTGCAAAACACAATCGGGGAAAATGTCAGGGATATTTGTCAAATGTAGGAAAGGTGATTATAACCACGGGTTCACATAACTGGTAAAAAAATGCAGGCTTCCACATTGTTCTTTAAGACACAAAGGCATACCATCAGTAAATTTTTAACAGAAAAGCGTTTTTCTTAAAGGCAGCGGCGGTGCTCATGCTTTATCTTCATGTGTGCGTTGCACAAGGGGGAGGTGTGTGGCAGGGCAGAAGCCCTACTGTTGAAAATAGTGTGTGTGTGAGAGGATATAAGGTTGGCAGGGATGGGTTTAAATCTGTCCCTGCCAACAATCACAAGTGTGGCCAATCCCATTACGCCGGGAGCCAGAAATCGTGTGCATGTACGTGCATGTGTACTTTTTTGAGATAAAATGCCCAGCATATATTGTTTGGTGTAAACCTTTTGTTTTGGCCTTTCTGCCTTTCTCTGTGTTTGTTTCTTGAATAAATATGTGCTTTGAGCTTTAAACTGCAGCTTCTGTCTCCGAGTCTCTAATTCCTGCTGGTAAAAGCTTGGGCCTTGGTGCTATCCTATCACACACACAGGAGATCACCTAAGCAGTACCTTTTTAGCAATCCTTGTTGATCCAGGTGTTTCACTACAAGTGTGTCTCTAAATCACACAATCACATTTGGTGTTGTCACGTTTAATGCACTTCGAACAGTTTTACTGTACAAAATAATCTGTAGATATTATTCACTGAATGTTTAGAAAGGGTGTTAATTGTTACTGTGTGTGCCAAAGTGATAACCTTTAAGGTGCAGCAGTTTAAAATAAAAGGACTTTCTTAAAATCAGGAAATGAAAGTTCACACAATGCATTTGTACTTATCAAGCCAAAGAGCTGAATGCACAGAAAACATTTTTGAAATACAATTCTTAATTAGATTTGAATAACTGCTGTATGTAACCTGTAAAGAAATTTCCCTGAATACTCGTTTTTATGTTGAAGAGCATTTTTAGATTATAAATATGGGAGCTGGTATTGATAAAACTGTAAAAGCTGTTAAAAGGAACTTTGTTACAGACCGAGTTATCAATTTTCCAGATACATCACTTTTTTCTTTTTTGGACCTTTTTGGAAGCTGGTGTAAATCCATGAGTGCCACCAGCTGAGTGAGGGGATTGCTTTAGTTTCATATACATTGCAAAGACGCTATGAAGAAGAATGCTTTCCTGAAGTCTAATCTTTTCTTACAACCCATGAGGAATGCATTTCAGCTGTGTCAACGGCAACGACTCACTCAAACATAACCACAAGAAAAATACTCACAAGCTTATTCTCTTCTGAAACTAAAGTATCAGAAATTTAACTCCGCACTTGATTTGCATTTGATTTTCCCCAAATGTTTTGCATTTATCCATGTACAAAATGCAAAACAGCTTTATCTTACTTTGATTACTTGGGGAATCATTTAGGTTGTTTTGAAATAAGAAAATCCTTTTAGACTCTGAATTCTAGAATCCACTATCGTTTGTTTAAATAATACTGAATTACAGTGCAGTTCTGATTTTACTGTGGAAACATAAGATATGATTAGGCTTTTCGTATGACCCTATAACCCCTAAAATTGTACCCATGATGACATTCATTAGAAACCCTACTTTATTTTTCCATTTTTAAAAATCAAAAACATAAACTAGAAAGAATAAACTGTAATACCTTGCACTATGTTTATAAGAATCACTGATATACGAATCAACCGCATATAGTGATCAAAGCCACTGGGACAAAATCATTCCTATACTAACCAATGTAAAATACTTTGCTTGTAAGAATCATTTCGGGAGAAAAAGACTACATGTAATATGTATATAAAGCTGTTTTTGAAATTGAATTTGATCATATCTCATGTGATTAGGCACATATGAAGCACGGATCGTACAATGATGTAAGAAACACTGCATTGTTTGTAATCAAACATATGTAGATATGTTTTTTGTGTTCTCTGTTAGTGAAAAGTGAATACACAGTCATTGAATACATACTGAATACAGCAGTGTTATTGTGTGATATGCATGTAAAGGAAGGGGGATTATGGAGCGGTGAGGGGAGGGGAGGGGGGGAGAGAGAGGGGGATTGCAGAGCTTTGCATCTCTGCTTAATGAAAAACTGTGAGATTTACATAGCAACAGAAAAAAAGTAAGCCACAGATGGTTAAATGTAATGGTAGTCCGGACAGTAAAATACAGTACTACAATGTCTAGGGCTCCAACGAACGGTACATTTTGACCTTCGAAGGTTCGGAATACATTACCGAAGGAAGGGTCAGACCTTCGATGGTACTAATTTGCATAATTTATTGGTGACGTCACCATAGCTACTAGTTTATATTTGATGTAAAATCCTATTATTTTACAGGAAAGCCCTATAAATGGAATAAAACATCCACATGTAGTTTAAAAATAAGTTGTAAAAAATAACAAGTATGTAGAACAGTAATTATGTTTTCATAATTTAAATAAAAACACATGTTGTTTATTTACACATAATTGAGGCTGCTTGCAAGTTTATCAATCACTGCTACTAAAGATATTAATAATTCTACTAAAGATATTAATAATAATAATAATAATAATAATAATAATAATAATAATAATAATAATAATAATAATAATATGAACTTACGCTTGTCAAGTGACCCCAGAGATTGGTTATGCCTCCATGATATGAGTCACTTGCAGTTTGCATTCAACTTTGCTTTTGGTCGTCTGGGCATTTAACAAAAGAATCCCAAACAGCAGCAGAGGGTTTCGAGACATTTCTTTTAATACAGATTACGCTATAAAATGCTTTGCTGTCGAGATGGAGAATGAAGAAATTAAAGCTCTGCCTCTGGATAACACAAGCTGGGGGGGACAGTGCTCAGTTTTCAAAATTAAAATTATTATAACACATTCTACCATAGCACTTCTTTTATACTGTCCTGTACACTAGGTATTCAGTACACATTTTACTGAAGCACTACAACTAAGCTTCTAATAAGCACTTAATTGGTCCAATTAAGTAATTTAAGGTACAGTTGGAACAAAAACCAGGAGGATGTGGCTATTATTTTCTCATCTCATTATATCATTTTTTTCTTCCAAATGGCCTCTAACCCTTCTTTCTACATGATATCGTTCCTTACAATACTGCTCTTGTGTTCTAGTTTTAAAGGCAAAACCTATTTTCCTAAACAGATTTTCAGCATGGAATAAACCAAACCTTGTTACTTTTGAACACTGTCTGCTGACGCAGTGTTCACCAGAGATTGGTATTTTACCCCAAACGTTTTTTTAAAAAAGCAAAGAATGTTCCCATTTATCAACTAAAAATGAAGAGGTCAATATAGGAGGAAGGAAATGGGAGACTTAAGCAGGATGCTGATGATAATAGACTCAAAGTGCTAATGAGGCAAACGGATTTTGTGAGCTGGTTAAAAAAAAAACACTCTTCATAGAAAAAGTGAATTAAAGCTTTTTTTTATATTTTATGTAAAAATGGTACTGTCAGTAAGCATGGTGAGAGGTTGTACCACAGCTCTGCGAGTTACAATCCTGATTTGAACACTAGAGGCTGGTTTCCCACACACAGATTAGCACTAGTCTTTAATTTCTTACCTAATCAGGGTCTGTGAAACCAGCCGTAGACCTGCTAGTTGTACTAAACCGTGTGTTGGTTTTAGTTATGTGTACTACGCTGGGTTAGGTTAAAACCGCTATTAAACAGCTATTTCAGGTGTCTACTGTAAAACTGGCATGTCTTGTTGGTTGTTATAGTCTATGTTGAAACACAGTTAAAACTGATTCATAGGAGTGTTTCTTAACCAAAAAAAAGTCAGTTATTTCCAGTTAAGGTTTGAGCTATATAATTTGAACTAACGCAATAAGCATCAAGTTGCCTGTTGTAAATCAAAAGACCTGAAGCATGTCCACAGGCTGCTTATGAATATTCTGTTTTCCTGTCTGTTAAGAATCCGTAAATTGTGAAGATAAAACATATGTTATGTTATACACAGTGTGTGACATCTTCACAACTACATGTGGGATCCTTAGACGTGACTACACAAGCTAGTATTAAATGTACTTGAAAGATGGGAAATAACCCATTAGAACAGAAGTTGCATCCTATCCCTACCAAAGTGATATTGTTGTAGATCAATTACACATTCTAAATTTGTGTAGAGACAATCACTGTGCTGATCCAATCTACTTTCAATGGAGGTAGAGGGAAATACATTGTTATACATTCATTATCAAATGAGCTTGCTAAAGTTCCACCATTTATTAATTATTCTCCCTGGCCACTACTATGCTGTAGCTTTGTGATGAGTGTATGGAATGGGCTAGTGGTAGTTTTAGGTAGAAACACTTGGATCCTTTAAGACAAAGTTCTCAGATCAATCAGCTGCTAAGAACCAGACTAGCTTGGATGGTCCAAATGGCCTCCTTTTGTTCGTAAATTTTCTTCTATGTTGATATGTTCTGCTAATACACACAATCCTACACAAGCAGTGTCTACAGACAACCATTAACCAAGGACAAACGTCCTTTCCTCACACAAACACACATAATGGAAGTACCAATCCACACCCTTTTCTGTAAATACTACTTCAATTACAATTTACTTGATTATTCAAGATACAATATTGTCATATGTCTGTTTATTTGTGGTAACTGAAGGTCAAACTTGTGTAGCAAGCTGGTTACTTTTCAGTTTTCATAGTTTTGACCTGCACAAACAATCTTAATAAAATCCACTTGTTTGTGTATTATCATATACTATATATGTTATGCAATGAATTAAGATTAATAACTGGGTTTGTTTAATGTTTACTTTCTGTTTTCATATGTATTTATTTTTCAAAATTATTTAACCAGGGCTCACTTGTACTAGCAGTCCTCATCTGAACACTGGAAAAAGGGGATTCTTAATTAAAACCAATGGGGATAAAGGTTCAGTTTCTGATCTTACAATATCCTGATGTGCTGTCATCACTTAAACTATACTTCCAATTAATAAGATGACTTACCATCTATGCTACATGTTCCTGGGTATAGAATTCTACATCTACAGTAAGCACATGCATGAATATGAAATGAATAAGGAACGAGTGGGTTGTTTACCTCACAAGGGAAATAACCAAAACACTCTACGGAGGTTCTGGTACAAGTATAATGTATGGAAAAGAAGGTGTCATTAAACCTATATTTTACAGCTCTGAGAGTTACCTTTATATGCATCTGTTAGCAATGTGGTGAAATTTGGAACAGTGAAAGTGAAATGAAATTCGGTAAAAGCAAAAAGATTAACATTGGCAAAATAAAAGGGTTTGTGAGAGACGAAAAATGGAAATCCAGAGGCTCACCTAGTAAAAGCACTACCCTTCTGGAGTGCAGGGTTCAAGAACGCTTGAATCCTGGACGTGAATGGCCATTTGTAACACTGAATATTAGGTTTCTTCATTACAAACCATTTTGAAGGTTCAAATGTGTTGACTAATTTCTAAATGTACAACCAGGATGCATGTGAGCCAAAGAACAACAACATTACTAAAATGCTAACTTTCTTTTCTAATTTCCCCTACCTAAGCAACTTGTCATGGAAATGCACTCACTTCTAGAAAAAGGAAAGTTGATTGTTATATAATCTGACAAATAAAGATGCTTTTGGCCAACAGAAAAAAAATAAAAATACAATGACAAAGATGATTAAATGACTTCATGTTCAGAAGGCTCTGTAGCCTCAGTCATTTCTACCATTGAAGAATGGCTCTGTGACGCCAGCTGTAATCAAGTCTACTTTCACTGAGCTCTGTTTAATATAACCAGTATCACTTGGACACCCTCCTCCCTTGTGGCCTTGCATTCTTTGCTGCTTGAATGCCCTGGATTTACATACACACGAAATAACCTCCGTCGTACAGATAATCACAAGGCTCTATTAAAACCATGGCTTCCTAACTGTCCTGTTTAGATTCGCCAATACAAATAAGCAGTCCAAATGAAGAATGCCTTTTTCAGCAGTTCCCAGTGTTAACTTTTCAAAAACAGCTTCTGTAGGTAATTGTGTCCAAGCTTGACATAACTGGCAAAATTGAATCTAGGTTAAAAATAATCTACATAGTAAAAGGTAATTTTGGAAATAATTATATCTACAATAGTAAAATGCAGTGGTACAGGAGCGGGGTGAATAATTACATCTCAATACCCTGTGGCTTACCTTACATTTCAGTTCAGTTATCTGTCCTATGCAGAATTCATAAACAAAAGAAGCAACTGTGTTTTTTAGGTTTTTAGCTTTGGTACGCTGTATGGAGATATTATTCACAGATATTAAGACAGCGTTTGGTTTCAGTACAGTGGCACACAGATAACACTAAAAGAAACCATAATATCCAGTTGCTTATAGTGCGCAGCAGTTGGCACTCCTCTCAAAAAACAGGTGCGTCCACTTTGCTTTCATGCTTCATGTAAAAATGGTCCCGATTTAAACAAACACCAACAGACAATGAAAAAAAAATAACAAAAAAGTGGGCAACATAAAAGGAGGAAATTCTATCAGATATTAAAACAACATGGCAATGAAAGGATTAATTATCACTGAGCAACAGTACTTAGTGTAAATGTTGAAAATATATTTTTTCTTTGGAAGTTATCTATAAAACAAAACACCATGGAGATCTTTCTAAATGTCTGTTTTACTTTGTAAGCTTAAAATATCATAAGCAACCCCTACAGCTGCAGGTTGTGGCAGATGAATGTCTGGATCACACCAAAACTGCTAAGCAGGTTGTGTGTGTGTTGCGTGTGCATGTGTGTGTGCAGAGGATGGGTGACTTCCGAACTTGACACACAGAGCTGAAATGTAACCAAACTGGATCGTCAACTGGGAATTAAAATCATTAAAAGAGATCTGTTTTTGTGGAGCACAGCCACTTTGCCAATACCTCATAGTGTCTGATGCTACCAGATAAGCTTTAATAATCCTTACTTTAAATTTTAGATATTTAACCTGTAAAACAGGAGCTCATGTGTTAATGTGGTGTCTCTACCATACCCTTCTGTGTGTCATGACATCAGGAGAAAAAAACAAGTAACCAGAGAAGGCGATAATGTCATCTGCTGATGCAGCCAGTTTAAATCCATAAAAGAAGAGATCAAATAACCCCCAAGGTACAGCATCATCTGTGAATTTGATATTGGTTACCCCCAGCCCCAGAACCTTAATGTCATGCTTTAGATCCAGAAACAGGGACAGACTTACTTTCGATCAATGTTTCTTAGTTTTTTCCCCCCAATATAATGTTTATACAGTAACACGTACTGTAATAATGTACCAGTATATATTTGCAGTATTCTTTAATACCTGACTTATTTTGTGTACTTCTTTTGTCAAAGCTAAAGCCATCCCCCATTAGTGAAGTGCCATCTTGAGTAAGAAAACGTACCATTGGGTATGGGTTTAAAAAGCACCCAGACAAATCTGAAGAAGTAATTGCCATGCAGTCCTGGGACTATAGTGAAGTCACTTATTAATTAACGAGCCTTCATTTGGGAACCCAACACCTAGTTTTATTACAAAGACCATCATAGGACGCTATTGACTTTTATGTCACCCTCAACACAATGGGCGGAAAAAGCTACACCTGTATTCGTAATTCTTACTTCCTAGACTAGAGCGAGTTAAACTTTTGTATCGGATTACGGCTTTTACACTTCAATGTAATGTGGCAATATCCGATATCACAGTTTCTACAAATTTAGCATAACAAAAAAAACGTACTTCAGATACATGGACAAATTCATGTACCATGATAATAAAAATAATATTGTTCAGATTGCATATTGTATCACGGCTTTAAATATATACGTGTACCACTACCTTTTCTGATTTATTGACTAAATCCCTGCATGCAAGTTTACACGCATTTAACACATGAAAATAAACAATAATGACAGATTGGAATTGCTATTATTAAGGTTTACCTCTTTGCACTGAGGCAGGTCCTTCGCTTCCACAATCACCCAATGGAGCAGCAGAGAGCTAAGCAGTGCCCAGCAAATCCCGGCGGAAAAAGGCATTAAATAAAAGGCTGGGAAAGAACTGTGCCTCTTCATATTTTGCTTCTGTTCCATTACACCACGGACAAATAATAGCTATTTTAAGAATACATTAACGAAATGTGTCTTTATCAACGTTTTTATTTCTATTGTATTGTATTCTGTATTTCATCCACCTTCCTTCATCCACTCCCCTGCTGCGCAGTTCTGCCTTCTACACAGCAGGCTTTGACACGCACTGGTCGTGACGTCACTGGGATTAGCCAGGAGCAAGCGCATCTGTGTTTAGTATTATGCCTGATTGCAGCAGGTGTATTGAAATAACTACAGGTTGTCAACCACTTCAATACATATAAAAAGCGTTGCGCTGCACGCTGAACCCCATAGCCAAGTAATGCATTGCACTGATGTCTGTACAACTTCCTCACAATCAGCCTTTTCAAGAAGAATTTCTGCGTTCTTAGTGTACATAAATGCACTAGAGACAAGAAACTATCAAGTGATCTTTAGCAGACATGAAGTGCAGCAGTAATTTGTTTTAATTTTTCCAAAGGGAGAGCCAGTAACAAGAGTCCAGCAGCAAAGCATGCCCCCTTAAATGGGATTTCCCTGGATGCATTACACCTCATCTAACTAAATAAGCAGTTTTCTTCATAAATACCAGCTCAGTCAACTACACAGAATTTACTTTGTGGAGCCCCAGTATTAAAGGACCAGACCACGGCAGGCCCCAAATCCATAGGGCCTGATCTATAAATAGATTTAGAAAACTGCAAAGACAATCAAGGCTGTAAGCAGGGATCTTAGCGCCTCTTTCAAGAAGATACCATGTGCCTTAGTTATTTTTATAAACTATATATATATATATATATATATATATATATATATATATATATATATATATATATATATATATATATAGTACATTTTAAAAACAAATGATGACCAACACCAATAACTTCTGACATATTTCTGAACAGGATTATGAATTTGCATGTGGCATGGGTTGATGTTATTACCCAGTATTGAGCCAGTTACTGTACTGTTCATATTAACGTAAGAGCCAATCCACTTCATACATGCTTGAGCAAAGGAATAAGGTGTCAGAAATCTGAACCTCAACCAGGGTCTGTCTGCTGTCTTAATCACACATGGTAGAGCATTTAAATCATTGATGAAACTATTTTGAAATGGTTTGTTATTGTAATTGTGAAATTACTGTGCTAGGTTTGAAAAGACTGGAGCACTGCTGTGAACAGAATTTTAAATTGCTGAATCTAATTTTTGTTGCACAAGCTATTTGTGTATACATTTGTTACTTGTACAAGAGGAAAATAAGGAGACTTCAGAATTCAGTTGACATGCCCTCAGTTTGTGATAGATAATTGGCTTGTGCAGAGCTGTTTATTATGACACAAATTTAGTGTCTCTCTAGTATGAATTCCATTGCACTACAAAACTCCAGAACATTATATAACTGATTATCCAAATAGATAATCCTCTGGGGTTTCTGCTACTGTCACTGGTGGATAATGCACCCATGACAACAAAGAATATGTTTAAACGAGGCACTACCTGAATATTTATTGGTCAGCAGTATGCTGACATGACGTGGTAGTGTTCGCGGGAAAGTCACTCTCAGTGAGAGAGCAGATGTACAGTACACCCTGTTGGGGTCCAAGCCTTTGTTCGTTATATCGAGAACTTAAAACTCATTACAAAAAGCAAAAATCCCAAATTGAAGCTGAACTTTTATTCAAGATCAGTCTGACATGAATCGTTTCAAAGTGTACCAAATCTTAATCCAACATGCAAGACTCCCAAACTGAGTTTTTATTCCAAATCAACCTGACATGAAAAGTTTGACATGAAAGAGAAGTTATTAAGATCCTCAAGTTTTTTTGTTTGTTTGTTTTTGTTTGTTTGTTTGTTCTTTGTTTGGTTTTGTTATTTAACGATCAATATAGTTTCCAAATTTGTTGCAACATAAAATGATGTGCGTTTCAGAGGAATAGTTACAGACACACTCTTATTAAAGCAAGAGAGTTGACTTCACTGTCCGGCGTCATCACGTGCGTACAGACCAAGATGTTGACAGTATGGATATATTGTAACAAAAATCCTTAACGCTGTAGGAATGAGCCTTCAGTCGATTAAGGGCCAAACTCGATATTTATTACACTAATACATGATCAAAGATAATTTGCCAATTGACAATTAACAGGTCGCTGTGGAATTATTCTGTCTGTTTGTTCGCTTCACAACAACAACAAACACTGCCCCTGTTTTTAGACCCAGCTAGTCCCGCCTCGTCCCACTCACTGCCAATCATCAGCAGCTCCTCTGGTCCATGCCTGTCCCCCATAGGCTTTTCGACCGTTGTGACACAGCCGCTCCTACTGCAAGTGTCCTGCACTTCACACAGTATAAGTTACAATATAATCATATTATTATTATTAGGTTTGTTTTAATGAAGGGCGTTATAGCGAGGGTTCCTGTATGTTCAACAACTGACAGGTAGCTACAACGCAATCATTTTAAATTGGTCAGAACGGACATTAAATGGTCTTGTTTTTAACATTAATGTTAATTTGATTTTCCTTTCCGTTGTTGATGTGCTTCAATTTTGACTTATGTTGTCGAGTCTTACGATAAAAATCTATATGTGGCGTTGTGGCTACAATAAATAAATGATATACAATCTTTCTATATTTATAATAATTATCCAGTCTACATAATTCACTACATAAACTCAAGCATCATCACAGCATTTTATGCAGGAGTTGGTGAGAGAGAGAGAGAGAGAGAGAGAGAGAGAGAGAGAGAGAGAGAGAGAGAGAGAGAGAGAGAGAGAGAGACAGAAATTTAAGAGTAAAAGCAAGAAATTAACTTAAAGGTGAAATATTCACTCAACAGGATAGGCAAGATTAACATGTACAACTGGTTCACCTTTGCGATGCAAGGCTGGCAAGATTGCTTTTAAGCATTAATGAAAACTAGCTAAAGGAAACTAAACATTTATTTTGCCAACATTAGAAAATAAAGTGAAACCACGATTTGCATTGTGTTCAATGTTACACTGATACATAATTTTGGTCAACATATTTTTTACTTATGTAAAATAGTTGAACAAATAGCTAGTGTGCTCCTGGCTGACAGGTGGGGTGCTAAGCCATTGTTATTTTAGTGACTCGTTTCATTCCTGCCTCAGTGGCTCTTAGCTCCCTGAGGGTACTGTACTTTGGGTGATACAAGGCAAAATGGCAATTGATTTAAAACTTGTTTGCGGACAGGTCTTGATTGATTAGAAAACTCTCCAAAACTGTATCTAACTTATTTTTCTACTGGGTGGCTGTAAAGCCATGCTGTGCTCCTGCTATGGAAAAGTGGTGTGTATTGATGTGAAAATTCTGAAGTTTTGAAAATGAATTTACTTGCAACAAATGGTGGCCATTTTGGCAGTTAATGCAAAAGCACTTCCACCAATGACCTGTGGTGCTTATCCCTGAATCATGTTGCCCATCTGCTTCCTTTTGCTGAGTTATCTTGCTCTGTATTCCACCACTGTAATTATTTTGAAAAAATGTAAACCGTGTTATAGCACTCCATATTCTATGAGCATTCAATAATGAACCAACATATACAAGAGATCCAGAAATTACCCTGCAGAGAATGTTAACAATTCAAAATAATTTTACAAAGACTTTATGTGATTTATAGAATGTTAGGTTACTTACCGTAACCCTGATTCCCTGAAAGAGAAGAAGACCACCAAAACATTACATATGGGAAATGCATACCAGAGCCGTCACGAGGGAGAAGGAACGGCAGAAAGGTTAGCGGTGTGAGCATGCAATATCAAGGACTCTAATGAAGGCAAGGAAGGACCTATCACGTTAAGGCGATAGAACATAGAGAATCTATGTGGTGTAGCCAAGCTAGCTACATTACATATATCAAAATACTTCCACTTGTAGGTGTACAACAACCTAGTGAAATCCGCCCTAGCATTCTGCAACGTACTCACAACCGCATCTGACCAGTGTGGCCAGACCCAGAGCTAGAACTTGCCCAGTTCCAGGTGCCAGAGAATGCTTCTTGTCTGACTGAGGAGATCCAGGCGAAGTGGGCTCTCCCAATGCTGGCCTTGTAAGAGCTGGCACAGGGCCGAGAATCAGATTATCCTAGGCCACCTGGGGCCACTAGGAGAACTGTCACCTTCTCTAACCTGACCTTTCCCAGAAAGGCTGGGAGCAACAGTAATGGCGGGAATGCATATAGCAGCGCTCTGGGCCACTCGTGGGCTAGGGTGTCTACGCCGAGTGGACCGCCTAAGCAGTGGAGGGAGTACCATAGGGTGCAGTGTGTCATCTCCACCGAGGCGAAGAGATCGACCTGTGCCTTCCCGAACCGTTCCCAAATGCGCTCCACCACCTGAGGGTGAAGCCGCCACTCTGACTGATGCTCACCCTCCCTCGAGAGGAGGTCCGCTGGCCAGTTCACCACTCAAGGGATACGAGTCGCCCATAGGGATAGCAGGTTCCTTTGAGCCCATGTCAAAAGCCGGAAGGCAATGCGATGCAACCCCGGCTACAATAGGCCACCCTGGTGGTTGACATACGCCACCACTGCTTTGTTGTACGTCCAGATCAACACGTGTTCCCTCAGCACCGAGAGGAAGTGCTGGAGGGCAAGGAAAACAGCCTGCAACTCCAGCATGTTTATGTGCAAGGACATCTGGCGGCCTAACCAGGATCCACGGACACCTCTGCTTTCCCAAACTGCCTCCCAACCCAAGTTGGAGGTGTTCATCGTCACCTCTTGCCGGTTTAACACCACTCCTATCCGCACACCTTCACGCAGGTGAGAGGTCGTTCTCCACCACCGCAGGGCTGCCGAGCACGTGCGAGACACTGTCAGCCGATGGTGTCTGTCGCACTTGGGATGCAATTGAAAAGCACTGAGCCACGGTTGCAGCGGGCGCATGTAGAGTAAACTGTAAAAAGTAAATAGAGTGGCTGCCCTGGAATTGCCTCCTGGAAAGCTGCTGCGTGGGCTCGCTGCTAACAGTTCAACCAACCCCACACCAGAGTGCGATGAGGGAGTAGCGTGGCCACTTGCGTTCTCGTTGGGATCGCTGCAGGATCTCCCCCACAGTTGGCCCAAAAGTATGCCCCAAGGATATCGGTGCATCTAGCAGCTCAGCCTTATCTGCGTAGCGAACCCTAGCTTGCAACAGCCACAGCAGTCTACGAGACACTATAACACTTGCCAGGCTCTGGCCCAGGGCTTGCCCTTGAAGACTCTATGGCTCTTTCTAGCTGCTTTTGATGCACCCGAGACTGAAAAGCCGCACAGATGTGGCAGGCCACCTCACTTCCATGGGCCAAGGTGGTGTGTTGGATGCCCAAGCATCACGCACACAGGATATGCCTGTCTTCCTGAGGGATATTAGCCCTGCAGGACGTGCATGGAACCTGGCCTTGCCCATCATTATGGTAAAGTATCGCATGCACCGAGTGCTGCATTACTAGGCACTGAAGACATACCAAGAGCCTCGACCGCGAAGCAAGTCGAGGTGGTGGACTTCTCTCACAACAAACACAGTGCACACTTAGTGCAATAAGCACCGCATGCACCAAGTGTGTACCATGCTCCCTTACACTGAGTGCTGCGTGCAGCAAGTGCCGTGTGCACCAAGCAGCATGCGCGTTTAACCCTGTGCGCACTGAGCAGGATGCGCACCAGGCACTATTTGAACCACATACCATGTGCACCGCATGCACCGACTACGGCGTGCACCAGGCTTACCTATGCACACCAAGACACTAGCACTGTTTGTGTTGGGTGCCATGGGCACCAGGCACCGTGTGCGCCAAGTGTCGCATACACTACGTGCAGCAAGTATCGTGCAGAAGTTTATGCATGTGCACCGATTGCCGCGAGCAATGCATGCACTGAGCAGTGCGTGCACCACAAGCACTATGTGCACCGAGCACCGTGTGCAATGAGCACCATGTGCACCATGCACCAAAGTACCGGGGGCTGAGCGTGCACTGAGGTACAGAAGCACCAGGGGGGAAGCTATGCAGCGGTGCCTACCCTAATCACGTGTGGTCACACACCTGGGGTCAGCGTGCAGTGTACACCAGCGAGACACAAGGGCCGAAGCCGCGGCGGACGAGCTGAAAAACAAAACGCAGCCAAAACACAGCAAGGGGAGCACACTGTTGTTTACTGTTATGAAGGCCCAACACACCGAGGTGGGCAGGCTGACGCAGTTGGAGAGGTCTACTCTACAGCGAGGTATATGTAAATACACGGCCCAGTAGAGGAATACACAACTGGTTGGCTGTTGTTGTATATAACAACTGCGCTGCAGCTAATCCACAGCACGACCCAAACAAGCAGGGTTGTGCAGTCTGGTATACAGACAGGAGGACGTGCAGCAACAGCCAAAAACAAACAAGGTCCAGTCCAGCTGCCCAGAAGGCAGCGAGGCCTAGTCCCGGTGGAGGAACTGTTTTCTCCCAAGAGTGTTGGCTAGAAAAGACGTACACACGCACTCCTTTAAATTAATACTGCACAAGCAGTCGCTCACACACGGCAAACAGTAAGGAAAGGCAAGCTGCAATGCAAGTAAGCAGACTGCTGAAAGAAGGAAAGAAAAAGAGGCTTCCATTTTGGAGCCACTGATTCCAGGAAAGCGGCAAGCCAGATTTAAGCACGAATGCAGGGGAACTGCAGTCGACTCAGAAAAGCTCTTTTTCACAAAACGCTTAGTTCAACACAGGTCTTACCTTACCGTCTTGAGAGGCAAAAAGAGAAATGGCTTCTGTGGAATGCCAGTTTTAACCCCTCGGTAGACAGGACCGAGGTTTCCATTCAAGATGGGGCCTATCGGCAGCTCTGGTATAGACAGCTCAGTGACTACCTACCAATAGGCAGGAATATCCAATACGTAATGTTTTGGTGGTCGTCTTCGAATTGAAAGGGAACAGTATTTAGGCCTGTAGACTTTGGTTTGTTAATAAAGCAATTTAATTTAAAAGTTTGCATAGTGTATTTTGCTGTCAAATAATAATAACAAAAAAAAAAAGATACAACATAAAAAAAGATATTACTAAGAGTATTTAACCGCTTAGCATTTTTTATCTCAGTTTTTTAGTGAATATATATTTACCAATGTCAACATGTAATGTTACTACATGCACAAAAATAACAGAAACAGTAGTTCATTGGGGGGGGGGGGTTATGAACAAATGAAATATTTGAATGCAGAACGGAAGTGTCCAAAGAAGGGCTTATAGCCGTTCATTTCCTGTAGCTTGTGAAGCGGTAGGTTTGTGTTCCTCCATCCTGGTATTTAGCGTCTCCATCCTGGTCTCTCCGAAGTGCCCGGACTTAAAACAGGAAGTAAGTAACAAAATCAAACCTAAAAATTCACCCTCTCAATGGGAGACACACAGCAATAGTGACCCCGGGGAGATTCGAAACTTTACCGGACTGACATGAAACTATGAGACGAAAATACCGAGCTACATAAACAGCAGCAACAACAGCTGCGCGAATATGGCGTCTAAGGGTTTTTACATTTAGAAAGAGAAAAAATGGCGACTTTGACGAATCAAAATATTTCCATCTTGTTCGTGTTTATATAATACACACACACACACACACATATATATATATATATATATATATATATATATATATATATATATATATATATATTATATGTGAGTGATTTTGGGGGGTGGGAACGACCGTTTAAAAAACTCAACAACTACAAAAGTAAATAAAAATTTAAAAAAAGGAATCAACAAAAGTACTTTTTAAATGAATGTCTGCAGTTTATTCCATCCGGCGTATGCATAGAGGACATTGAGCCTGTGTTGTAATTCATAAGGACATTCTGCGAATAAAAGACGACGTTTGTTTTGCAAATATCGTAAATGTGAACAGTTGACGCAATACTGTATCTGACTATTACGAAAACAAAAAAGCCTAAAAGCATATAACAAACATGAAAAGTCTGCTCTGTAAACCTCTGATGTGCAAATTAAAGCACTTTTTATACTACTTTAAATTTATTGGCAATGATATTTTTTAAATGAAATTTCCCGGTATTGTTCATAATGAAACCTTAAGGGTAATAAAAAAAATATTATTATTATTATGATAACAGCAGTTTTGTATTTAGTAGCGTCAAGGCGATCATTTTCTAAAAACTTTGCATAATCCATAATTTCAGTGTGAAAAAGATTTGTACAGTAAGGAAAATAGGCCTACTGTATGGGTATATAAAATATATACAAAATCCACCCAAATCTTAACTACAGTCTGCTGGAAATTGCCAGATTAATATAATACATTTGATTACATTTTTACAAGTGATAACAGTTATAATGACCAGGTAGTACTTAACATATATCTGGTTAAACCGCTTTTAGAAAGACAATATTTTACATAGTAGTTACTTGCAATAAAATGGACACCTAATACTGTGTAAGTGTTTATTATTAGATGTGTCTGTTGCTTATATTTAATAATGCTGGGACAAATGTTTTCAAGCAAACATTAACTGACCCGAAATAAATAAATACATCAATTCTATTCTTTGTAGTATAATTTGTTGTGGTACAGGCTGTAATTTACTGAGTAAGATATTCTATCAATGATAGTATTATAATAAAAAGCACAATAATGTGTTTATAAATTAGCTAAAATGTGAAAAGGCTTGAAACAGCAAGGTTAAGCATCCAAAAAACATTAACTAGCAATTACCAACTCTGTCATAAAGCTGTATTGTGAACATTTACTAGACTTTTTGTCTATTATTTGTTTAAGATTTGTCTTCAAGTGTAGTCAAAGCCAACTTTAATGGGTTAAAAAAATACCTATAGTTCAATTTGTTATATATTTTGCATTCTCACAACCTGGGAAAACGTGTTAGATTTTACCTACAGACTTCCTTTTTTATCATTTATGTTGCGCTAAAACTCATTTGTAATGGTTTAGCATTAATCTAGCATGACAGGCATTTGGGTATATGGACCATATACACCTTCAGATCTAAGAAGATTTAATGCCTTGAGTGTTTATTCAGGAAAGACAACAACATACATTACCACACCCTCCCCTCCCCCCATTCACATTTTAATATGGCCACCTGTTCAACATGAACTAATCTGGGACCACGTGTCTCATTAATACAAATTAAATCTTTCTGATTCATTGCTGTGTTGGTTTCCATTTTGCCAAGACTTTGTGCAAAACATTCAGTAATCATGTAACCATGGGACCTCATAAACTGATAACGCCATTTTGAAATCCAAAATATCTAAGCTATTTACTCAAAATGGTCATTAGGGCATTTTTTTCTGAAAGAAAAAAACACACCCGATAATGTTACTGAACCAGAAATAAACATCTTAGACATTTCATTTTGGGCTTGCAAGCAGTTGTATGTTTTTTTCTTTCTATTGATTAAAACACTTAGATAATCTAGTTCGAGTTTGCTCTTAGCCCTTAAAGTAAGGCCTTGTGGTTATCTGTTAAATAGGCAGCAAAATTAGGATGATGCAAACACAATCATGATGAACATGACCTTTTCTGTTTGAGCTGCCTGTGCCAAATTACAGATTGTAACACCACCCCTCCTTGGAAATACTGTTTTAGTTTATTAATTACACAAAGAGAAGGAGAGGTGATACGTTTTAACAGTAATTAATTATAAGCTTTCAAGACTTTATAGGCCTCTTTAGGTTGCAGCAGAAACGAGAGATTGATGTTTACAATTACGTTTATTAATTGGAAGACAGAAGTAGTTGTTCTACATTATGACTAACTTAAGAAATACTTTTTTTTCCATTTTTCTGAATTATGTAAAATCTGCAAGTGTTTCCAAACTATCTCAGAAATACTAGGCAGAAGTTTAGAGTAAATCATTACTAATGGGACTCTCCTGACCTTTTTATATCTATTTTTATAATCTAGTAAATCATCTCATTTTAGTTTATCCACTTTTCTTAATTCTGTCTCTATAATGCTGTCTTTATATCTTTTTTTTTTAAGATTTGTTTTTAATACATTTCTTTGTGTTACATAGTCACTTTCTTTTGAGCGTATTCTTATTCCCTTTGGGATTGCCCTTTTAGTGTGTATTGGATATGCAGAGGGCATGTGTAAATACTGGTGCATGTCAGTAAATTTACAGAAGAGGTCAGTCTCAATTGAACCTTCAAGTTTTACTATGGTATCAAAAAATGATTTTTCTTTTCTTGTCCATCGTAGGTCCACCTTAATATTACTGTGTATTGCATTTGCCATTTTATGAAACTGGAAAGTAAATATCATCTACAACCGAATGTATTTTATAGGTTCTGTTTCTGATTTTCTAAGTAATTGTTCTTCCCATTTCCCCATGTATGTATTGGCAGAATGCATTCTTAATTTAGATCCTATTGCTCTACCATCGTTTTGTTTGTAATTCTTATCAACAAATGTAAAATTGTTTTGTTTTCTAAAACTGCATAGATCATGTTCAGCCCTCTGCTGTTGGTACTGATTTATCTAGTCTATTATCTAGTGCTTTTTGACAAGCTTCTAAAGTTTCTTTACGAGGGACACATGGGTACAAGGATTTTACATCCATGCAAAATAAAATTGTATTCTCTGGAAGGTTGTGCTTTAGTGATTCAAGTCTTTTTAAAAATTCTGTTTTGTCCTTAACATAGCTTGGTAATTTCTCAAGTTGTTTTTCTGCTATTTCAGATATTTTGTGTTGGATTATCAATCATGCTGTCTGTCATTCACATAGGGTGCATTTTAGGATTTCCTCCTGCTAGGACTGTTCTTGCATTATGTGGCTGCATGTATTTTTTAAATTATTTTGATATAATGCCTTTACTGTATAGTCTCTTCTCAATTTCATTAACCTCTTTTACTGATTTAATGATCTTATTGCTTTTAACTTCTTCATGTGTATCCATATTATTTAATTCACATTCTAAAGATTTCATATAGCCATCTGTGTTCATTATCACTATTCCCAAACCTTTATCTGCTGGTCTTATACATCATTTAACAACTCAGTCATAGCTTGTTCTTCACTATTGGTTCAATTAAGTTTACATTTTTTCTTTAGGCCTACTATAATTCCTTGTTTAATTACTTCAATATACATATCTTACCATTTATCTCTTCCATCTGGAGGAGCCCAAGTGCTTGTACTATTAACCTTAATCCAATTGCTCTTAATTACTCTTTGAATCTGAGATATTTTCACTGAAAAAAATATTCTTCTAATCTCATGCATCTCTTCTACTCTTAATTTGTTGGCCAGTTTATCTTTATCAATGTATTTTTTAGTCAGTATAAACTTGTCCTTTTCTCAATACTGCTTTTTGGGGTGTGGTTAAAGTTTTACTTGATAAATTAAATACTATGTTTTCTGTCTTTAGTGTATTTGGTACAATTTCCATTTTTGGGTCTGCTGTCTTTCTGTTTTGAATTCTCTGCCCCAGTCATGTTTAATTCTCTATTTTGCATTTTATTATTTACTTTAAACTGGTTTATTTTTACTGTTTTAGATTTATTTTGTTTATCTTTATTATGCCACAGCATTCGGATTTTCTTCTGGTTTCGTTGTCTTTAAATGTCAACTATTGTACTCGCATTGCTCAAACAATCTAATCGAAAGTGTTTCAGCAGTGTTTTCCTTATTCTCGGATTTGTTTTGATTTTAAATTTAAATTTTTTCCAGACCTATTTCGTAACCCCGGCTGACCTATTAATTTCTGTAATTTCATTAACTTTTTGTTGTGCAAATGTTCTAGTTTTTTGTTCTCAAGGTTTTCTACTTTACAGAGTAACTGGCTAATTTCTGATGGAGGGAACATACAATTTACGTCATTTATAACTATCTCTATTTCATTATTTATTTCTCTAATTCGTCTTGCTGATGTCAGTTTAGCTTTCATGTCTGATTTACATTTAATCGGGGTTCGAAATTAACCATGGCCCGGTAGCCCGGTGGCCCAGGGACGGTAGAAAGCGCAGTTTGGCCGGTAGTTATGAAGCACCACAGGCCCAACTGGGCCGGTTACATTTAACTAGTGTGTGTGTGTGTGTGTGTGTGTGTGTGTATAGTGCATATGACTTCCATTTCATGAATCCAGGAAAACGGGCTAGTGTGTCAAAAAGCTGAAAATTAATTTACAAACCATTTTTTTAGAAACATAACTACGAACTAATCCTAACTTTCCCGCCGCGCGTATATTTGCTGTACAGTCAGTCAGAATCTGAGATTGCATACCGAAGTGCTGTGTTGGTACTCGTTCCGCTGCAAATCTTTTACAAATCGGGTTTTCTACAACTGAGCAACCAATAAGCCAATAGGAAAGCGCTGAAATCAGTAAATCATAGAGAATGTAATTATGAAAAAAGATGAAGACGAACATTTAGAGTGGAGGCTTCATTATGAGAGGAAAAAAAGTAACGTTCTGCCTTGTTTGGTGTCAGTTTCCCAGACTTGCAGATAAAACAGCAGCTTTGTTGTGAATTCAACATTTTGTTTACGTCATATCCAGTCTCACAGTAAGATGAACCGATGGATACCCAGATAAGCAATCGGGTCAAAAATGCCGTTCAGAATCTTTCCAGGACTCGTTGGTATCACTCAGCAGGATTGGCGCTGACTTGGGAGAGGCTACACAAGCGACAACGCCCTGAGAAGGATTGTTATTATTTTGTATTATGAGTATTGTTTTGTGTATTATTAGAATTAGAGATGGGAATTTTGAATAGTTTCCTATTTGAATACACAGGGTGCAACCTCTTTGTGTATTCGATTACCTGAACTCTGGTCCCTTACGCTCCCAAGAATAAAAGGCAAATGCGTGTGCACAAGCAGACACCATACAGTTTAAGCCGGTTAAGTTTAGCCGGGTTCACAAAGTGTTCAAACAATGTCCAAGACGAGATTTCTTCACTCTGTACCCTATTTCCTTGGGCACAAGTTTTTTCTTTTGTTTACTGAATTAAAATACACTGAACTCAATGAGCAGCAACGTCACAGCGCGTATCTCTTCCAATTAAAGCAAAAGTAGCATAATTTTGTGCAAACCACCAAATAATAATTTTTGCAGCAGTGTATTCAGAATAAAATAACACCTATCTTATAGCAACCTAAATATTCTACATCTGTTTACAATCTTAGTGTAAATAGTGTTACCTGGCCAAAATAGAAAATTCATTCCAACATTACAATAGTTTAACATTACTAATTACAACTAGCCATCATGTACTGACATCAGATGAAGCGAAGTCAAGCTACTTTGTTTATTCAATAACCTGTGTATAATTCAAAACAAGGATCCCTGGTTGTACTTTAGTGGTCAGTGCAAATGTTGCCGTTACTCCTTCTATTCACAGAAAGTCAACGGTGGATGTTTTACACTGAACTGCAGACCAGAGTTAAAAAATAAATAAATAATTAATAACTCCTTTCCAACTCCAAGTATCTTGCATTTTCTTATAGTTACTGTGTTTTTTTGCTTAACATTTAGTATGTTCTTATATTCATCATGATGTTAAATTACCTTTCTAATTTCAATGTTACCCAAGTTTGGATTACCGTACTTCTTTTAGCACTTTCTATATACATGTTAAATGGCTGAAGTAACATATATTGAAGGGCTTTGTTTAGCCACTTTCTTTTGAGACGTGGGCTCTCTTTGGTTACCAAACAGTTAGAAACATACTGAAAATAAAAACCATCATGAAAAAAATATATAAATATACTGGACCAGATAAAATTGTACCCAGGCTAGTAAAAAATCAAAAATCTAAACGCAGAGCCCTGTTAATCTTTCATCTTCATTAGCCTTCATGTTTACGCTTAGTTTTATCTTAAAATGGTTGTACACACAATACATTGGCTTCCAAGAATTTCAAACTTGTAGTCTTGGTTATTGTTGAATTACATTGTAATATTAATGTTTATGATTTTAAAGCAAAAACAAATAAAAAAATGAAAGAAAATGTTGAATTTTTTGTGTTCTTTAGATTGAGTATGAACACAATTGAGGATGAGTCTGGCACAGTGACTTTGGAAACAGTAAACTCTGTTACATTAACTCAAGACACAGACGGGAACATTATCCTTCACTGCCCTCAAAATGGTGAGAGAATATCTTTAATTACTACAATTAGAAGCATCAGAGAACTGGATAACAATCAGTGATTACAGGGTTAATAGAAACATATACAAGTCTCATCGGATAATCCTGACAAACTAATGTGCTGAGACAGTATGTGAAATTCTTAAAACGTAAAACTAATAAAATGGTTGTTTTTCACTTAGCAGATACTGAAGAACTGGGGTCGGATGAATGTTTAGACCCGGCTCACAAGAGATTGAGGTTATCTACTGAAGATGACACGTCAAGGATTTCTGTTGTCACACTCCCAAGTAAGAAAACACAAAGAAAGAACATACCTGCTTTGACGCAAAATTACCTTACCTGCTCATCTAAGCATATCACGACTTTATTACAGCACCTTATTTTGTCAAGCTAATTTGGATGAATTGTAAAAAAACAACATTCAAATAGCTTAATGTCAACATATCCAAATGTCCTTTAAAATATCTTCAGGGTAACATTTTTGGGGGGGGGTTGTGCTAATTTGCGTGTCATAAAATGTTTTATAATCAGATCTAATCAAAATAGTTGCTCTGAAGATTAAATGTTAGTTCTCAATTTACTTGAGTGTATATCAGTATTTGTCACTGTGCTTTACTTAAATGCACATTTCTGACAGTAACTGGAGCTTGGGAAACCTTTGTGTTCTTAAGTTTCAGAAAATGATGACAGTTTTGAGGTGACAATGACTGCCACCACAGAGATGACAGAAAATGAAATCGGCGAAGGGGCTGTTGCACAGATTCAGGTACATGTTAGCATGTTGTTTTTTTTTTGTTCATTAAATACTCATGCATAGAATATAGATGTATTTAAAATTCAATGTAGGTTTAAAAATAAATAAATAAAAAAAATACCTTACATCTACAATAATGATTTTATTTCAATTCATGTTGCTGTCCAGATTATCCAGAATGATGGGTCCTTATCTCCCAACACCACTGATGATGTGTCCCCAGTTAGCCAAGCTTGGTTTACAACAAAGGAAGATAAAGATTCCTTAGTGAACAAAGGTAGGAAACATCTTGTGTATAAGTAAGTATATAAGTACTGTTGTATTTATATATGGCTATTTTATTATAAACTTTTGAGAATACAGTATCATGGTTGCCAAAAAAAAAAAAAAAAAAAGTATGTACTACATTTGGCTTCCGAGCATTTCAAACTTGGAGTCTGATTATTGTTGAATTGCATTGTAAAACTTTTAATCTTTTGTATTCTTTAGACTGAGTGAACTTGCCTTCAAAACTGCCTGTTAATTTAAATAATGGAGGAGTTGTGCACAGATCCAAAGCAGAAACACGCTTTGTAGGTACATAAAAAAAAGTTACAGAGCCAAAGCAGAAACACGCTTTGTAGGTACATAAAAAAAAATTGCATTTATATTTTCATAAAGTCAACTGCTGCTTTTTTATTTTAAAGGCCACAAGTGGAAACAGGGAATGTGGTCCAAAGAAGAAATAGACATTCTTATGAGCAATATTGATTGTTACTTAAAGGTATGTAGTGATATTAGTGACATTACATTTACCAGAGTAATTGTACAGTAGACAATTGTAAACTCCCCACCCCAACTGTATGTATATGACATAGATATATATATGATATATATTATAATATATATAGAACTACTATAACTATATATATAATATAATATTTATTCACACGCGCGTATCTATGTTTGACATAAAATGATGGACATAACCAATTGTCGTCAGGAGACTTGTAGTTATATGTATGTTCGTGTAACGAACTAAACTTATCTCAAGCGTTACGTTCGGATCTTGACCTAGAAATCGCAAGTATACCTAAACGTTGTTAAACTTGTTGACACATTTCATAACATAACGGGACTGAGTATAAAACTTGTTTTAGACGAAGTTTTCATAAACCGTGGTTTTACTTCAGTAAGTGCTTCAAAAGTATTTGGCACCAAAAATGACCCTGTTCATATTCATTCATGGAACATAATTTATAAATGACTGATTTATCAAAAAGATAGAACGCGTAGAAAACCAATGCATGAATGACGTCTGAAATAAGTAACACACATTCCACTGTAGAAAAGAGTGCATTTTCTCTCCTCTCTAATAATTATTTTACTTCTGAGCTAATCTGGGATTATCGTACTGTTCCAGCTAATTCAAAATGAATTAATATTTTTATATTCATAAACATTTTGAAGAATGTTCAAACCTGAGAAACCAATGTTCGTCCCATCACTAGTTCTAGTAGTGTAAGGTTGTGGTTGAAAGAATTAAATGGGGAAGTCATGAGTCCAGTTAAAATATATTTAATTATATCCCTTTTTAGTTACAGAACCATAATCGTAATAGGGCTGAATTTAACTATATAATAACCAGATATTTGCCATTTTCTTGCAGCAAATCTCTAAACTAGTAAATAAGTAGAAACGGAACGCTTATCTGAATAAGGCAGGACTCCTCAGACTCGCATGCGGCACCATGTGGCTTTCAAGAATTATTACAGCTGTAACTGGCTGATAAATATCATGTTGTACTGTTAATAATAATAATAATAATAATAATAATAATAATAATAATAATTTGAAGCACCCACAGGATTTAGTACAGTGGACTGAAGAAAGAACAATGCAGAATTTTAAAAAAGTTTAAACTCTTGAGGGAAAATAGATTGATATTGATAGATTGATAATACTGTTGACTTGCTGATGTAATAAAGAATTTAACATAATATAAAAAAAATAAATAAAAAAAATGATGTGTGTTTCTGTAGAATCGTGGGATCCAGGACCCGACAGAGATTATCTTTGAAATGTCTAAGGATGAGAGAAAGGATTTCTACAGGAGTATTGCATGGGGCCTCAACCGCCCCCTGTTTGCTGTTTACAGAAGGGTCCTCCGCATGTATGACAACAGGAACCATGTTGGAAAGTAAGATGAAGGCATTCCTGTAACTCTTGCTACACCATTATCATGTTAAATCGTTTATGTAATTACTTTATCTGCACTAATTGCTTAATATTATAAATCTTTCAGTGTTATAATGGTTGGCGAATTCACTGTACATGTCTGGAGTGAGGACTCCACCCCTGATTGGTAGAAATGTGGCCTCTTAATGGTTACATTAAGATAGGTGGGTGTGAGCTAATTATCCACAAATGGGACATTAAGCTTGCAGAGGTGTGATTGGCTAATTAGTCAAATAGGCAAAAGGCAAGTAGAAATAGACAACAAAAAGGTAAAAGTAGATAATATAAAATAAAGATATTTGAAATAAAAAGATGAGAGGGTGGGGGAGGACTTTAAATAACTAGATGTTCTTCCCATTGTTACACAGGTACACCCCTGAAGAAATTGACAAGCTAAAAGAGTAAGTATTGTGTTTTATAATGATAAGCTCTGCAGAAAATAACTGCTTACCAGTATGGAAACTGCATTTGCATTAACCTTGCAATGTTTGATGTTGAAATACAGAATCGAAAGGAACCAGTTAAAGACAGCTTTTTCTTTCCAGACTTAGAGAGAAGCATGGCAATGATTGGGCTACCATTGGTTCAGCACTGGGAAGAAGTGCATCCTCTGTGAAGGACAGGTGCAGACTAATGAAAGATACCTGCAATACAGGTAAAACAAATGCACACTTTTATTAATATCAAAAGCCACATAAAAATAGTAACTAAGGCCTCAGATTTCCACATCCCTTATTAAGTTGTGTTGAAAATGCCCCTTCATTACAGATAAACATTCCAGTAAAAGGGACGTGCAATAAGAAAATGTAAGGAAAAATAAGAATATGTAGGAGGAAAATACGAGATGTGTAATTATAGAATGTGTGATAACAGCTTATTTTTTTACCTTGCTAAATAAATCAAATAAAAAAGACATATATTATTATTATTATTATTATTATTATTATTATTATTATTATTATTATTATTATTATTATTATTCTATTAATTAAAGATGTAGTAAAATTGTTCCTATTTGAGGCAAAACACAGTTTAAAATCTTTCCAGTGTAATGTAAGGGTGACAGGCTTGCAGTGTTACGTATATTCTGTTGAGGACCTTAATACTGCTCTGGTGCTAGGAAAATGGACAGAAGAAGAGGAGCGGAGGCTAGCTGAGGTGGTGCATGAACTCACGGGTACAGAGCCTGGTCACACAGTCACCCAGGGGGTATCCTGGGCCTCTGTTGCTGAGCTGGTGGGCACCCGCTCCGAGAAGCAGTGCCGGTCTAAGTGGCTCAACTACCTCAACTGGAAACAGAGTGGTGGCACAGAGTGGACAAAGGAAGATGACAATAATCTGATCAAAAGGTACAGCCTTTTATGAGATACTGTACTGATTCCAGGCTATTAGGTACGATATGTATCTAATAAATGCAAATACCAGCAAAGATGGTCACTTACAACGTCTCACCCAAAAGTCGGAGCACAAGGAGGTGACTTGCTCAGGGTCACACAGTGAGTCAGTGAGTGAGCCGGGATTTGAACCCGGGACCTAGGTTATAAGGCCTTTTCTTTATCTACCAGACCACACACAATACCCAACAAATATCATGCTGGTCCAAAGCTTATCACCTACCAGCACCCATCCTGAGTGGCTGATGTGCTCTTTATATGTTCGTGGCCATCTGCAAATTGCACATGTTCAGCTGGATGAGGAATGTTAACCCCATCCATGCTGCAAAACAACAACAATGCCCGGTCACAGGTTCTCACAGGTTGGAAGTTTGGAGAAAGAAAGTTTCACGGAAAGAGCCTCAAAAGAAGAAGGTGCTAAATCATACCACTCATTCAAATCATTCAGCAAAATTTTGTTTTTAGTGTAAACGGAAAACAAATAACGTTAAGAAACTATACACAGAGAGAGAGAGAGAGAGAGAGAGAGAGAGAGAGAGAGAGAGAGAGAGAGAATTCTGTTTATATAACAAGTATAATTATGGACAAGAAAGTATGTGTAAACCTAAATTAAACAACTGAATTTGGATAATTATTTTCTTCAGATGAAGCTCTGCATGAGCTTATCAATTGAAACAATGTGATTCGCCAAGTCACTCTGTTAGATTTGAAGGACATCTGGTTAAAAAAAAATTAAAAATCACTTAGGACTACCGAATATGAAAACATGCATTCAGTGCTGGATATCTCAACGTTTGTTGTATACAGAAATGTAGAATATCTGATTCCAGACTATTATGTGCAGTATTCATCTACTAAATGATGTCGGGTATGTTGGACAAGTTAGATGTCCTGCATAATAGAAATATTATCTTATTTAAAGTAGAAACAATTGATTTAACTGTAACTTAATCTAAACCAGGAAACTGGTGGGGATTGTTTTTAAGGCTCAAATGCTTACACAGTTTATAATTCAGTGTAACCTAGCAACTGCTGTTCTGTGTGTTCTATGGAAAATCCATTGATATAGTTTTTAATTGATATCATTCTGATAGTGAGCGAGAGCAGTATTTTTAAAAGAACATTTGTGGTATAGAATTATTGAGGAAGCTAGGGGGTAATGTGGGTTTTATTACCACTTATTCTATTTTTTTATTGCCTCAAACATATTATAATTATAACAGAATTGTTCCATTCCGGGAAAAAAAAAAAAAGTTCCCTGTTTTTTGCAGGTTACTGTACTTTGTGTTTCATTCAGAATTGCAGAACTGGGAGTGGATGATGAGAATGACATCAACTGGGACATCCTGGCTGGGGGCTGGAGCAGCGTCCGCTCTCCACAGTGGTTAAGAAGTAAATGGTGGACCATCAAAAGACAAGTGACCAACCACAAAGATCTTGCCTTCTCCGGTAAGAAGCTGTCACTTAATGCACAATGCACATCTTCACCAGCTAGCGACTTTCCCAGCCACAGCACAGATATTTTGTGACATCCATTATATTTCCCAGTGCTCCTGAAAGGTCTCCAGGATCTGATGGAAAACCAGTTGCCAGATAATAAGTTTGGGGTGGGGCCCAGGACTGGCTGCAGCTCCCCCTCTACAGTTCAACAAGTTCAGATCAGAGTTGCTCGACTGGAAGAGACCAGCAGTGCGTCTCAAAACCCAATGACAGCCCTGCAGATACCTGTGCAGATCACACATGTCTGTAAGTTTTGAAGGATAATAATGCAAAAAGATAACTATATATTTAGAATGTTTGTTGTAGTTTTAAATCAGAAAATGTATTTCTTCACAACTTAGGCATAAAGCCTTTTTTTGTTGTGGGATGAAACTTTTTTAAACTATACATACAGTATAGATCAAATTCTAAGTTTCCTTATTCAAAAGTTTTTTTTTTTTTTTTGCTCTGATAAGCATTTTTATTAAAGAGGCATCTTAAATTCAGTACAATGAATTACACCTAATGCTTCCTTTGTCTCTCTATGTGCAGCCTCTAATGATTCATCTACTGCTGCCACTGACACAGATACAATAACTCTAAATTCTGGGACACTACAGACATTTGAAATCCTACCCGTAAGTATTGCTGTTAACTAACCTAATCGTAAGGTGGTTAGATAGTTTGCATCAACCTGTATGGTTGCGATTGGCAATTCCAATATAGGAAGCCCTTACTTAATTTGCATAAGATTGTGATCATGGGCAATCTGATATTATATAGATGTTGTTATTGTTTTATTTATTTATTATTATTATTATTATTATTATTATTATTATTGTTATTGTTATTATTATTTAAGAATAGTGTATTTTATGTTATGTGAATCATTTGTAAATGAAAATCTTGACATGTATTTAAATAGATATAGATATGGAGGAGCATCTCTAAAGGCAGATGGTGTTATATTAATATTATTTTATATTTATAATTTTTTCCTTCAGTCATTCCACTTGCAGCCTACGGGAACCCCAGGCACCTATTTCATACAAACGGGGTCAAACCAAGGTCTTCCTTTAACACTGTCGACTAGTCCAACGGTTACACTGACAGCAGCAGCATCACCATCGTCTCCAGATCAGATCATTGTACATGCACTGTCTGTAAGTTACGCTTATATTATTATATTTATTTTGCTGCTACGGCAAGTAGTAAGTAGATAGAAACAATACACTCTATATCAGTGGTTCAAAACTGTTACTAATATGGCTTGAAATCTACCATGTGGTGCTGTTGTACAAAATATATCAGTATAAAAAAATAACGCCAACCAAAACAATCCAGAGCTTAACCCTTTTTTAGTTCTAGGTTTGTCAAGCACCTATGAATAGAATCATGAAACCCGATGTTCAACCCCACAGTAAAATTTTTAATTGTTTGTAACACACTTTTTTCTTTATCTTACCATAGCCAGATAATTTGCTTAACTCAAGCGACAATGTTACTGTCCAGATGTCCCATCCCAGTGTCATTATCCGTGCTGTAGCGTCAGACGATATTGGTTCCCCAGGAACCCAGGCAGATTTGACTGTGGACCACCCTGACATGACTGACCCCCAACAAACACTGGAAGTGAATTCCTTCAGCAGTGACATCCACCAGGACAAGTTAGATGAAGATCAAGACAGCCCCCCTACAGATCCTGGAAATGGGTCAGAGCTCAGACACACCAATCAAAGAAAATTTCTATATAGCACTACATCGGAACCAGAGATTGGTCTCGGACAGGAAGAAGAAGTGCAAACAGAACTGACTGCATACACAGATGAGGTATTGGGGAGCTGTGATCACATATTTAGAAAACATAGGGATGACAAATGACACAGATTCCAGCTGAAAAAGGGCTTGTAGTCCAAAACGTCCTAATTATTTCTTGTTACGTTACTTTTTTCTTTCTGATTTTGCTCCTTTAGGTACACAACATTTTTTCCTTTTTCAAATGCATGTATGTATATGTATGTGGGTAAATTTATAATAGACAACAGCAAAAGAAACTGCATTTTACTAAAAGGCTCAATATACTTAAGGTAGGAAGGTGATTAAATGTTCAGCCGAGATGTATTTGGAGGATTATACTCTATATCGGAGGGGTTATAGATAAAAATATATAAAAAAAAATATTTTCTTAGGCACTTGGATCTCCAACTATGGAAGAACAAGTTGGTGAGTCAACAATAGCAGAAGGAACTATTCTTGTTATTCCATCCCCCGATGGATTTATGCAGACAACTGATCTCGACAATGACTCTGTCTTACCCTTGACAACACTAACAGGTAATTTGTTATAGATTTTTGAATGTATTTATATTAATATGCAGAAATATAAAAGCTGCTTTGTTTCTCTAGCATAGCTTTTATCTGTAATTAGAGTTCAAGAAATCAAGCAGCATGGTACTAAATGGTGTATTAATTGATTAATACAAAACTGTCCTTTTATTTCTTTGAGTTTAGTATTTTAATAAACGCTGGTAAATGCAAATAAGGATTGGATGGCTTGTTTAAAATGTATTTTATTTAATTTCAGATCCTATACTAGATCATCAGGGAGAAGTCTTAGACATTTAATCCATCACTTGACAGCCCTGATCCAGAGGACTCAAAGGATTTGTTGACTGTCAGAGTTAAATCACTAGTGTAGCTTAAGATCTGTACTTGCTTACATTAGGTGGTTTCAGTAGTTCTTGACCAGCCTAGTAATTTAGTGTTAAAAGCTTAGCTTTGTGAGAGGTTTAGAAGTACCTTCATATGCATGGTTTTGGTAAATGGTCGTTGTATGTTGAGCAAAATTCTCAGTCTGCTCCCTTTTGGTTCACTTTTGTAAGTTTTATAAGTGTAGACCACATTATTGGGATCAAACACAAAACAGTAGAATATGGGCAAAAAAATGCACTGTACGCATATTTTTCTCAAAGGTTTCATATTTCTTTTTCAATGGAGTATACAAAAGAGTACATAATATGAATAGTATTATTAATATAGATAGTACTATGTTTACTCAATATATGTAATTCACTCCAGATTATTCACATTCATGTCCCTTTGTCAAAATTTTCTATGATTTAAAAAACAAATACCATGGCTTGGACCCTTAAATACCCCCCTTGCTTATTACTTGATGTTTAAAGAGGTGTTAGCCAGTTCCCACAGCCAACATTTCCACTGCACAGGCTTTCTTTACTGATGCAGGACAATTAAAGATCACGCAACCCTTAGCACATGGCAGCACATGAAGATTAAAAAAAATATATGATTTTACTAGCGCAACCACCAGTGTATTTTTGGTAATCGCCACATCAGGGATAGGTGTTCTTTATTATAGGTTTGGGTATATTTTGAGAATAATTTTAAATTGGGGGGGGGGGGCAGCTTTCCAGTGTAAAACTTAAAAGCAACAGTTATCTAATGATGAAAGACTATTTCTACAGTGTCTTATGAAACATAAGTAATGCAATGTCATTTGTGCAGCCATTCTTCTTGCTCTGTGCTCTTCACCAGAAGATTTTGGGTTGCATCAAAAAGCTATTCAGCAGGTTTGAAGCCTGACTGAGTAACATGATGTAGTTATTATTGATAGGAGCTGCTATGTTAATTTATTGCTTTATCTCACCAGTTCATGGAGTAAAAATACCTCAATGTGCACTTTTGGTTTTTTTTAATGTTTTTTTAACCACAGATTATTTCAGGTGTACTGCTGTGCACATCTAACTTTTTATTCATACAGGTTTGCTTTTTAAGCCACATTACATCCTTGTCCATTTGTAATATTAAAAATAGATGATGACATCCCACATAGCAAAGATGCGGATTACTTCAGTTAGCATTTTATTTTTAAACATATATACAAAGCTTCTTAATTTGAAAGTCACAAGAGAACAGGGAAATAATACAGTTTACTAGTGTGTGTTATTACTATTATTTTTCTTTTTGCATTCTGTCAAATGGATTTACTGTTTCATGTAGAAACAGTAAGTGGATAACAGGAGCACATGAATCAATATTTATTGTTCGTATATTACATTTTTTAAACAGGATTCAGATCCAAGTGTTTTTGGAAATACTAGATTAAGTTAACTGTATACAAGTGTTTTTTTTTTTTTTGTTTGAATGGGTTTATATATATATACTATATTTTATATATATATATATATATATATATATATATATATATATATATCTCACACACATACACAGTAAATAGTGTAGTCCAAAAGTATTGTGTCCCTATTTAATATGTTTTATCAGGGATCCAAATCTTGCACCAGTCCTGTGACTGTTACAGGATTTTACTGCCAGTCAGCTACATCCAAATGCTCATTTTGAGTCGAGTAGCTCTTTATTTAGGAGCAAAATGTCTCATTTTTTTATGTATTTTGTGTTTATTTATTAAACAAGACTTTGCAAAACTGAACTGTCTACTTTTGTATCAACTCAGTTGATGTTTTTAAAAATGTAATGCCTCCCTTTTTATACTGTATGGTAGTTTTAATGCAATTCTAAAATTTGTCTTTAAACAATTGTTGCAACCTGGAATTTAGTGAACATGTTAGAAAAAACAAAGGTCTAGGACAGGGATTTTGCCTACAAGTGATGGCCTAAAATGAAATATTTATTGATAACCATCTTAGTGGACTAATCGCAATCTCTCTACATAAATGCACTATACTAGCACTTGACTTGTTTGAAGCAATTTGGCTTACATTGCTGTGGATAGACATGTACACCGATAATATTTCAATACTATTTAGTTCTGCGAGTACTAATTTAAATTGTGATTTTTGTTTTTCACAGCTTCATTGCTATTTTGGCTCATAAACCAGATCTAACTCTTAACAATTGGTGCAGAGTGCAATGATTTCAAAACATTTATTTCAACTAAACAAATCCAAGACTTGTAATTCACATTTTCAAAGCATATTTATGAAATTTATAATAAAAGGAATGTGAAGTTTTATTTCCAAAAATGCAAAAAAGAATACACCACCTTAAAAACACTGGCAAGGTTGGAATGTACACTTGCATATTTATTTTTTTTAATTTTTTTTGTGGTTCATGCCTTTCGTTAAACTTTGAACAAATCTTCTTGTTTACATGTATATCACAAAAAATTATTTCTGATGCAAGCAGAATAGCGTTGGCCTATTATTAATGCAGAATCACAATGTAATTAAAAATCAGAAATAAGAGTATACAGCATGGTCATGACCAAAAGCAGAGGTATCTTTGCTGGCTTGCAAGGTAGATAAAGCATAAGCATCATTTCAAAGCAAGTGTCCAAGTTTTAATTATTTGGATCAGATGCTTCCTTCTACCCAAAACTGTATTACAACTCTGCTACATGCTGGAAAAACAATACCTATGACAAATGAGTCCATTTTTTTTTCCTTTGTAAATAATAAGCAATTAAAGCATATGTTACCACTTACGTAATTAACCTTTTCAAGTTTACTATAACAGTTATATACTTTAATTGGTATAGGCATTTTAAAAAGGTCATCCTTTCCCACATCAACTTAAATTAAATGTCAAATCATTTTTGATATCAGGAAACTATTCTTCTATAGCCTTCTTTGCTTGTATAAGGTATGTTCCTGTTGACCTCCTTCAGGCCCTTGTGTTTATTTCTTCAGTGCATTAGCTATAAGACATAGTGCTGTCAGTCATTTCCCCACATCATGGAAGTATAAATTGGCACATATACACAGCAGGACAATTGAAAATAAAATATAGTAAATTAGATTTCGGAATTTAGGCTCCAGATCTCCTTGACGATACCAAACAATCTGTAAAGAATGGGAGAAAAAAAAGATACTGAAAAAGTTGCCAGGGAATTTCACTGACAGAAGGGTTTGGGTTTACACTGGGTTTCTACAAGTACACACTTAACATTAAAGCTAAAGTGAGGCTGCAAGTGAAACGTGCAAGGATACATTTCTACTTGAAAGAATGACGCAACACCTATGATTCAAGTCAACAAAACTGACCATCTAGATATTAAGGATGAGTGTGATGGATTAGTATGCTGATCTTAAAACATCTTCCTATAAAGTTATCTTCTGAACGCTAAACTTTATATCTGTAGCCAGTTACACATTAAACAAAGTACTCAGTTCAGGAAAGAGAACAACTTAAATTTAAAAATAAAACACAGTTAAGTAAAACACCTAACAGACAAGAAAATGTGGGTATATCAATTATGTAGTATACAACATAAAAATAGATAAATACAAATAGTTTATTCCACCATCTCAGAACACTGATGTTAAGCTCCTATGTACACTTCAGTCAACCACAGAGACTGGGAGTTTGACTAAAATCAGACTTTGAAAATTTGATATATAAATATTTCTATATATATATATATATATATATATCGTATATATATATATTTATATATATATATATAGTATATAGCAAAGTATGCGTCTATGATATAAATGCTATTTGTTTGTATTTGTTTTGTATATTGTTTGTGATTGTGCAGTACGAAATATTATGCATAATCTATATAGATATTATGTATATATATATTATATATATATATATATATATATAGTATATATATACGATATATATATATTATATATATTGGGATATACATATATACCATATATAAAACTATGGGGATTAATTTAAAAATAATCTTAACTGGAAATGCAGGCCCAAGTACTGGACTAAGAAGTGCAAACTAATTAGACCTTTTTATTGTTAAACTGAACTTTAAAACCCTTTGACAATGCTTTCAATTTTTAGTTAGAAAGCATTTTAGTAACTGGCAACTCTGTTAGCTTTTGATGTTAAGCAGAAAACATTATAGAAAAGGTTATAAGAATAAGCAATTAGTGGTTAAGCTTCAAGTATTAATATCCCAGGATAATATTTTTTTTCCCAGGAATTAAGCAAATTATTAGTTCAGTTAAGGGTCTAGTAAAGTAATTAAGAGCTCAGTTGGAATGAAAAGGACTAGGGTTGGGAAGCCCTGATGTATATCATGATAGGTAGAATCTAATGCCACTTAGTTAAGTGACAATACACCAACAGTTATACGATTATTAAAATAGTGGACATTACAAATATGTTAAGTTAAGTAATTAAAATACAAGATGTGTTTTATCCATATCCCCATATACTTACAAGTATAACAACTGAGATGCAACTCATAATGATACAAACAGCGAAGAATGCATTCACAGGTTTCGGAGGTAAGTTAGGGAAGACAAAAGCACTAATAATTGTTACCTGTATAAAATAAATAATAACAGGGGAAAAGATAAGAATATTATGACATCACAAAAAGAGTGAGATAGTCTTATATATAATGAGATAGTCTTGGCAACAGAATAAAGCGTTAGGGATCAGGAGAAAACTTTGAAACAGATGTCTGGAATGCATGTGGAAAAAATGCTGCAGGACAGACAATAAATGAAATCTCAAAATTTCATTAATATAAAATAGAAAAGCATAAGTTAGATTAATGCTAAACAAAGTTATACTGCAGCATAGCTCTGACACCCTAAGTATCGATTCATTATAAGTACTGATTTTGGCCCGATGTCGTAATCAAATGCCAACGAGAATACAAATTGTGGTATCCCAAAACCTTGTTTGGACACCCTCTATTAATTTCTATGTTATTTTGCAAAATCACCAACTATATGGATCAATCCTGTGTGTAAAAAGCATTTAAAAAAAAAAAAGACTAAGCATCAAATATTTCAATAATAAATGTTCCAGAAATATTTTTAAATTGATGGCTTATGTTTATATATATATATTATATATTATATATATATTATATATATAAGTATTATTAGTGTGTGTATGTATTAATGTACTATAGTGACATATAATAGTCCACAGCAAAACAACACACACACATACATACACTCGATATATTGCAGGTGTCGGGTTCCAATATAAATCTGCTATATAGGGTGAGACCCATAGAAAAACAAACAGGCTAACAAATACTGTACAATCACTCCCTCGTTTTATCGGGGGCATCAGGGTCCAGTACAAATCCTCTATGCAACCCACTTTTTCTCATTTTTCGTACAAAAAGCAACACACTGTTTTAATTTGTACTGTGGAGGGTAATTGCTTCTCATCAACTTAAGTCTCCAATTAATTTCATGAGTATTCCTCTCCTTTCTCAAATGCACAAACCCGCTGCATTTAAAGAATCTATTCCCAACATAGGAGGCTTGTTGATAGTGGGCTGATGTCACTGCCTTGTGACTTTTGCTAGTGCATTGCAGCTGCCACACGTGAACACCTCACTGGCTAAAATAAAAACCGCTCCAGCAAGTAGATATTTAATTTGCTTTGTGTTATTGTGCAAAGCATGCGTATATGATATTAATGCTTTGTTTTTATTTGTTTTGTATATTTTTGTTTGTGATGTGCAGTACGAAATAAAACGAACAGTAATTCTAAGTGCCTCTGTATATTGCAGCTAAGGAATGCGCAGTTAGACTGTAAAAATGGGAAGCCGACTCCAGGCCCATGATATATCTGATGATATATCTGAATCTGCAGTATAGCGAGGGGCGATATATATATATATATATATATATAGCCATATATATATATATATATATATATATATATATATATATATATAATATTATATCGCAAAATTTTTTACACATGTGTTTTCAAAAATGTTACAAAAAGTTTTTAAAATCTTTTAAAAGAAGTCGACAAAATTTTTTTTTGGTGGCTGTTAAATATATATAACATTATATATATATATATGATATATCTATATATATATATATATGTACACACACCCACACAGTTATATATATATTATATATTAATATATAGCTATTCTATATACTCTCAGTTTGCTAACTATATAACAAAAAAATACATTATATGGTGTGTGAAACCACACACAATACTTACTAGAACTAACAAAGAAGTGAGGCCACCAACAACTAAGTTGATTATTCGATCCTGGAACAGAAATAATTAAATCAGATTTCCAACAGGTGTTTTTCTAACATAACAGAAGTCCATGTTTGAATTCATTTTGTAAAAACCCTTTACCTCATTCAATTCAAGAGACACAACCCACGCCTCAGATGTGCCGTGTCCCTCAATTACAACCCAAGTCTTCTTGTGTTTATTGGCCTTACAAAATGCATGCAATTATAACTTCTACTGTTACTACAATTTGCCAACAGATATCAGGCTTGTCTGCTTTAGTTTAACTACAAGTGTTTTTAGTTTTGTGCACTGAGAATAAAAGGGTGGTATTTCATTTTGACATGGTTTTTGAATTCTGCATCTAGAATAACGCACACAAGACCTGTTCCACTCCTAATCAGATAAGCTAAACTAATAAGTGAAACATACCCTAGCAGAGGTTTCTCCAAATAAAGGTCTATTGTCCAATCCACTGGTTCCATAAGTTCTGGTTGTAAAATCCTCCATTGCAGGCCTATTGCTGTGCAAGCCCTGTATAAGAGGCTCTCACAACAAACACAATCCCATGTGTGGATGCCTACAGCACATATTTGATGTGAACTTTCGTTCAAGTAAACAGCATTTCTCTGCAAGAAAGCTTAAAACTTCTGTCGGAACCTTGAAGCTCTTATCTTCCGCACATTTTTCTTGCAGACAGATGTTTTCTGTGGACAAATAAACATTGCGTTAAACTTTGAATCTGAAAAGTGGAATAATACATAATTTACATATGCTCCAAGGTATATTTAAGGCATTTAACAAGAAACTATTCTTACAAGATTAAAGATAAAAGCAGTAACCATTCCAGGTACAGTGTGTCACATGAGGTGTGGGAGATACTGTATGATAATAATGTGAGAATATCCATTAAGTCTACGGTAATACGGGATACCATCGCTATAAAACACCCTACACACACTGTCAACATCCCGGTCTGTAAGCATGGGATGCCACTTCTGCAGTGAACTATATTGATCGTTTGAAAGAAGCAGTAACGCAGGCATATATCACATGTTGGATGTTGGTTTAAGATTTGGTGCACTTTGAAACGATTCATATGAGACTGATTTTGAATAAAAGTTCAGCTTCAATTCAGGGATTTGTGCCTTTTCTTTCTTTGTACTGTGTTTTAATTCTTCAACGAATAGGATAAAGCAAAGGCAGAACACTCCATACATGAGAAGAACAGGTATATGTAATTCTACTTTTGTTCACAATCTCATCTCATTAACTTACTCCAACAGTGTATCATTCACTCTGATTGTCCTTTTGCTGTAATGAACCCCTCAACATAACGAACTAAAGGCTTGGACCCCACAGTTCATTATAGCTAGGGTGTACTGTATTAAATGGAAACGTGTTGCTTTTTTGATCTGTTAAATTAAACAGGGCATCCATCTCACTGCAAGTTAAAAATGGCCACATATTATATGACTCAGCAAGGAAACAATTAGCCACTTAACAGCTACTTTTTCAGAATGACCTAGAACCATGTGAGCAAGTGAACTGCAGCACAGAAAACAATACAGTACCAGGTCCCTCCGTTCACATTGGTTAAAAGAAAATACTAAGACTACAGTGGAAGAAAGATCAATACACTTCAGCAATGTTGTAAACTGAATTGTCAATAATACAGAAAAAAACTCCTTCTATACTGTAAAGACCTATTTGTAAAGTATGCGCCACTTAAACTTTTAATTAAATGATTGTAGTCACAGACACCAGGGCTGGGTTGCACCAGCTATGCGTAAGTTTGTCCGTAAATTAACATCTAAAGCCTTCACTGTGTGCTTAGTAGTTACTAGTTAATTGATAACTAAATTCTATCCTATTTTCAGTTGCACCACGCATACTTAAGGCAGAACTTAGCTAGTTTGTTACTAAGAGCAGAGACTCCAAGTCGATTACGTGCCCCCTTTACAGTAACCAATCAGCACTTAGGATGATAGAGCAAATGCTGCTGATCAAAACAACTCTAACGTAATAAACTTGAACGTACAACTGACTAGTCACAGTGCCTGGCTTTCAACTGTTATTAGCACTAATGGCGACCGATTAAAGGTACCGACAATACACATTTGATTTAGTTGGGAATGTTTTATATTAAAGATTCATTTATTACAATTATTAAATTTAAATCAGTGCATTTTGAGTCAGGATACAGGTGTTATGTAGAATTCAGTGCCCCAATGGAAATCAGTTTCCCCTCCTTGTTGTCCGAATATAATCAAGTGGTCTGGCGATTCGTCTTCTGCACTTTCGCCAAGGCTTGTTTTGGCCGAATTCTGAAGTGAACACCTTTTTCTAAGGTTAAGGTTAGGTTAAGGGTGACAGTTAGTCTATATTCACCCGATTAAGCGATGAGGCTAACCTTTTCTTAATTCTTATGTAGATTATTTTAGTTTTTCTGTAAATATTAAAAACAGCACAATTGTGTAAATGTGTAATATTTTAATGCAAGATGGTTTGTGTAGATTACAGTCATGTATAATAAATGGGGCTGCTATACATATATTATATAGGGCTTCTGATTTTCGGTTTTAACCGATAAAACCCGATAAAAAACAACTGAAATTGGCGGATAGCCAATAAACACCGGAAAAACTGTGGAAATGGTTAATCAATTCACAATGACTTTACCCTTTTCCTATTGAAATACACCTACTACTACAAAAATAACAATAAATACATTTCCCAGTGCTGTTGGGCAATGTCCCGCTTTCCTGACTTGCATCTATCATTGATTCGTTCTGAATACTGTAAACCCGCCCCAACTACTGAGTGACAGCACATTCCTATATTTCCATTGGAGACTCCGCTTGTGAGACTTAAAACGAGATTACAATCAGGATTAAGGCTCGTTAGCAGGATTTAAAGCTGTATTACAGTTAAAATACAGGTGATTTAAAATACACTTGGGGTGAAATGTGCAAAAATACCTCCACCCAAAAGCCTCAGCAGAATGTGCCCGTGACCATAGGGACTTCATTGTGGAAGACAGCAAAGGAAAGAAGGTACAATTTAAGTGTGCAAGTACTGTCGAGTTACTATTATACATATTTTGTGAGAAAAAAAATGCTCAAGCATTTTGAAAAGTAATGGAAAACACTAATTTTATACAGTGTATCAAAAAAGCCCCCCCCAAAAAACGATTTACATAAAACTAGAAAATAGCTAAAAAATAAGCACAGAAAAATACAATTAATAAAAAACAAAAAAAACAGAAGCCATATATATATATATATATATATATATATATATATATATATATATATATATATATATATATATATATATGAGAGAGAGAGAGAGAGAGGAGAGAGATTGTAGTGTTGCTGGGTTCCAGGATGAATGGAGTCTGACAAGGTGGGTGTTTTAAAGTCTTGAGCCCATATTTATTTGAACAATAAAATACATACATGCAAAGGAAGAGTATTGGGAACAAATACACATTAAGTGGTTATTTGCTATTTCTTTGTTTTCATTCTCTTTTCTCTCACTCTCCTCACTTTAACTATCTATCCTGTCACTCCTACCATTCATGCCAAGGATGGTGGTCAGGGGTAATGCCTACAGTCCGTATCCATAGCAGTGCAGTCTAACACGTCTGAATAGACGTCTACAGATATATTCTGCATTATGTATTGGTATAGAACTTCTGACAAACATACCAGAGATATTAGTCAGTGTTACATACATAACCAACCTGTCTCTAGGCAAATGTGTAAAACCAAATGTGTAAAACTAAAGTTAGTAAAGACTTACGCTATAACTAAGCTAAGTAAGAACTTACGCATAGCTGGGGCAACCCAGCCCTGGGCGTTATTTACATCCATCAATAAGAAAGTAGAAACAATGTGGTAAAATCCACTTCTAGATTTGGGCCCTGAGTGCACATCATTAGAAGTATTGTTAGTCCCACATTTACTTCCTGGCATTTTTACAAACGCGAGTTATTTGAGTGCTTTCACATTTGCAGTACATTTTCCCGGTTATATGTTATAGATTTCATTAAGAGATCAATAATACAAAGTTGTCTGTTTCTGAAATGTCTTCTCGTAGAAAGAACTCACTTACTGCATGTATGTGCAAATGAAAAAGCTCAAATATAGCCATGCATGCTACCTGCTTCTCTTATTATGAAATCCCAGATACAGCTCATGTCAGAAGCAGTACACATTCCCTATGTAAAAAAAAATAAAAAATTCTAACCAGGGAAGTGGCTACTGGGTATTACCAAAAATAAATAGAGAAAAAAAAAGTGTTTCATTTAAATTGCCCTATTTATATTTATACACCCCCACAACATCACATGTTTATACCCACTTCCTCTCAGGAGATCGTCAAAAACACCTGCATTGTACGATGATGTTAATTACACAATCGGCCCTACTCTAGAAAATGAACAGAATCTGCCTTTCGCTGCACTCCTGTGGTTTAAACCATACATGATGAAAAACTGTCCAAATGTTATTTCAGCGATGACTTGAAGTTGTTAAAAAGGAATATACAGCCTATATTTTATTACGGTTTACAGCATTTAAAGCGTATCTGAATACAAAAAAAGGCTTTGTATACTTAGGCTACTGTTAAACAAACATAAACAGCCCAGTTACCAACTTATGTACTATAATTTTTAAGCAAAGAAAGCATCTATTTACTCATAAACTTTGCTTTTAAAGACAGTTAATGTGTTAACAAGGACCTAAATATTTACCTTTGGATTACGTTGTCTTAACTACAACAAGAGGATAAGTGGTAACACCAGCGTTTGCTGTCCTGGCGAGATACTTAATGCTAATCCGGCTACTTAGTAAATTTCTATTCACAGTAAGTAAAACAAGCAAAGGTATTAGCTCAATAGTTTAAAATGTTCTATTATTTCTTACCTTATTATATACCCAGACAAGCCTTATCTCTGAGGTCTGTCGTTAAATTACGTGTAGGACTACCACACGACTGTGCATTAATAATATTACTGCAAATGACCTTCTCTTCCAAGTTCTTCGGGTACTGGCCGCTTTACGTTCCAAACCCCCGATTCCTGCACAGTGTAAAATAAATACACATAACATCATTGTAGACCTTTACAAATAGATTTTATTCACCGCTGCCATGTGTATACAAAGGTAGTTATCTTTGTTCTAACAGTGTTTGTCATCAACGAATACAAGTAACAAAACTTTTTTTTTTTTTTTCTACGTGGAGAAAGAAAATGTGTTTCGTAGTGCGACTTACTCACTCAGTCACCGAGTCCAACCAATCTGCCACATATTGAGAGGGGATTAATTTACAGTATTATTATTTTGAGTTGATAACATTTCCAATACTAATGCTAACAAAACATCAAATATACATGCCATGTACAGAATTTGTAGTAAATCACGAAATATTATTTTGTTTTTTAAAGCAACTATTGTTCAGATTATGATAGTGCCTACTAATGTTTGCAAATTATACAACATTGCCTTCGAAACCCACGATTTAAAATTTACTTTAATGGAAGAATAGTACCAAAGACATAATACACACATTTAAAATGACTACATTTTGGCACATCAGTGGTTTCATTTTCACCATCCCTACCACTATGTAAACAATGTGACAGTAGCCACAAACGTAAATTCTAAACCCATAGGGCTATTCGCAAATTGACAATATAATATAGAGATAACACACAATATAAAAATATATTCGACATACAACAAAAGTCAACCTACCAGAAAACAAAAGCAAATTATGTTTTTTATCCACTGCTGCTGCAAATCTCACAACTCTGCAGTAAATGAGGTCAGTTGCGAGATTAAAGGGAAGTGCGTTTAAAGAACACTCCGGTGTTCGTAAGGTTTTATTTTTGTCGACATAAAACACGTAAAGAAAATGAATAGTCGTCATACTTTTTTTTTTTTTAGCTAGGATTTGTACCATTTAGCGACGTCAAACAATTCAGTGTACGAAAGATTAAGGCCATTTTGCCGAAACGTTGCTGTGTTTAAATAATAAATAATGGAATTTGATCTTAGATCTATGATGTTGCACCTCTATTTGCATCAATCTTGAACAATGTTGCGATATTTGGGAGACTGATGCCGGAGGTAGCATCCAGAAATGGAAATACCGATAATTACTGTATATAAAATAGTCAGCGTGAATCTATAAAACTAACATTGTATGTTGTAGTTTTTTTGTTTTGTTTTGTTTTGTTTTTTGTTGTTTTTGTTGGATTTTCTGAAATCTAACCAAATATTTTAAGAAACTCTTTAGAATTATGCAGTAAGAACAACTTTATTTTGCCGCGTTTGACAGCTAATTCATAAATAGTCATATTGAATATCCCTTATATAGAACAGTATTGTATTTAGTTGAGGGGAAATGCAGTTATGGTTTAAATAAGGCATAAATATCCTTATATCCTTTTTTTGCTAGCAGTAGGATCTATTTTGTAGTTTGATCTGCTCTACTCTTCTAACAACCATTCCTTCATGTTTTCACAGTTTATTGCAATATTCATTACAATTCATAAAGCATGTTCATGTATCAAAAACTTAAGTTTCATTTTCATACATTCTTTTGATTTCTAGAAGATTTTCACTGTTCCCTTTCTTTTCAATTGTTGCAAAACTTTTATCATCAGGCTCAAATGAGAACAGCTATCTTTCCCCAGCAAGTATCCATTGCACAAAGATCTATCACTTTGAGATTATGTGTTACATGTATTGGCAGATCTCACCAGCAGGGGTCTGCAATATCTGTAACAGAAGTGTTGAAGAACCCTTTAAAAGTTTACCATAGTAAAAGCAAGAATCAGTGAAAGCACATAAGAACTGTAAAGTGCAGGAAGGTGAAGCATATTAAAAAATAAAAACCATGGCAAACTAAGGTAAATGCATAGTATAACCACGGAAAAACTGCTAAGTTATTGTCTAAATGTACTGTGGCAAATGCTATTATAAAGGGAGGTGTAGTAAGGGGGATATACAATGTTAGGTCACTGAAAATGCCCCGTTAGGTTATTACATTGAGCTGTTGTAGTTGTTAACAAAGTTATCAACAGGATGCACCTGTGCAGCATATGCCTACAAGATACTTATGCTTGAGATTACCTTTTCACACCAGTGGCTACATATACCCTAAATTATACAGTGACCACATAATTTGAATACATAATTAGGTTAGGACAGCCTTATTTCATGCTTGTATGAAAAAAGTACACACTGTACATATCTGCTGGGCTAAGTTGTGGGTCTTTAATTAGCCTTCAATTGCCAATAAAACCAAAACACAATTTACAGAGGATACAAATAAGTTAAATAAACTTAGCACGCCATGACCTTGTAATGAAAAGTATTCTCTTAACCTAAAGTACAATGTATGGGGGAAAAAGTATTTGAAATCACAATTGACAATTTAGAGAATAAATACTGCATCTGCTAAGGAAAATGGCTTAATTTGAAACACTGTGATTCACCCAGCCACCCTGTCATAAATAAATACAGACCCTAATATATATCACAGCCCTTAGTATTCAGACTCCTGACCAATTCTCTCATATTACCAAATTACAAATGGTACATTGAAATTTCGTTCTTTTTGATATTTTATTTTCAAACACTGAAACTCAGAATCAATTATTGTAAGGTGACATTGGTTTTATGTTGGGAAATATAAAAAAAAACTGAAATATCTTGCTTGTATAAGTATTCAACCCCTGTGCTGTGGAAGCTCACAGTTTACACCGATGAAAGAAATTACCTTACCATTGGCCTCCACCTGTGAACCATTAAAGTTGCTGTCACATTTTCTGGATAACAACCCCACTGCTTAAGGATCATTGGTAAGGCTGTGAATCTGAAGGAAAATGAAGACCAAAGAGCATTCTACAGAAGTTAGAGATAAAGTAATGCAAATGCATAGATTAGGGAAAGGGTACAAAATAATATCCAAGTGTTTGGATATCCCAGTGAGCACAGTTGGATCAATAATCAGGAAGTGGAAGCTGCATCACACCACCCAGGCACTGCCAAGAAAAGGCCGTCCCTCAAAACTCAGCACTCCATCAAGGAGGAGACTTGTGAGAGAAGCCACAGAGGCCAACAATCACTTTGAAGGAGCTACAGAGTTCAGTGGCTGGGAGTGGAGTAATGGTGCACCAGTCAACCATATCAAGAGCTCTGCATAACACTGGATTGTATTGGAGGGTGGCAAGAAAGAAGCCATTACTCAAAAAGTACCATCTGAAAGCGGGTCTAGTTTGCCAGAAAACATAAAAGTGACCCAGCTGTGATGTGCGAAAAGGATTTGTGGTCAGATGAGACCAAGATAGAGCTTTTTGGCCAAAACTCAAAGCGCTATGTGTGGCGCAAACCTAACACTGCCCACGCTATGGTGGCAGCATCATGCTGTGGGGATGCTTCTCATCAGCAAGGACTGGGCATCTTGTTACAATTGAAGGAAGAATGGATGGAGCAAAATACAGGAAAATACTGCAAGAGAATCTGCTTCAGTCCGCTAAAAAACTGAAGCTTGGGAGGAAATTCACCTTTCAGCAGGACAATGATCCCAAGCACAAGGCCAAAGCAACATTGGAGTGGCTCAAGAACAAAAAGGTGTCCTACAGTGACCCAGTCAAAGTCCTGATCTCAATCCCATTGAGAATCTGTGGCACTGTTTGAAAATTGCGGTCCACAAAAGTCATCCAACCAACCTGAACAACCTGGAGCAAATCTGCCAAGAAGAATGGGCCAAAATCACTCCGACACTGTGTGCAAAGCTGGTACATACTTACCCCAAAAGACTTAAAGCTGTTATTGCAGCGAAAGGTGGCTCTACCAAATATTAATGTGTGGGGGTTGAATACTTATGCAAGCAAGATATTTCAGTTTTTTTATTTTTCTTAAAAATATTTCCCAACATAATACCAATGTCACCTTACAATAATTGATTTTGAGTTTAAGTGTTTAAAAATAAAATATCAAACAGAACGAAATTTCAATGTACCATTTGTAATTCAGTAATATGAGAGAATTGGTCAGGGGTCTGAATACTTTTGCAAGGCACTGTGTATATATATATATATATATATATATATATATATATATATATATATATATATACACAGTGCCTTGCAAAAGTAGAACGTTGCATACGGAACGTTTATTACGGAACGTTTATATATATATATTATATATATATCACTAACACTGTAGCACTGAAATAATTCAACCCTGCCTGTATAAAACAGTATATTCAGAGCTATTACTGCTTAAAATAATAAGCTGCATTGTTTTTAAGGTTAGAAACTCATCATTTCCCTAATCTCACAAATAAAGCATTTCATTTGCTAATGCTTATTAAAGCAAAATAATGTACTTCAATATTTATTTTAACACAGTGTTTTTGTATTTGGGTGTAAATAGTTCTGAGTGTTTCTAGCACTTCCATTTTTCTAAGAGGCAGCTTTGTTTCCAAATAATATTGACAAAAAAAAAACATTCTAAAATTAGATTTAATTTTCCCAAATTGTACAACATGGTACCTTTTAAATATATTTTTAAAAAGGTCGACTTTTGTATTTAGTAAGCATACATTTTCACTTTATTGACTTCTTTATCTTCACATTCTCTTTTTCTGTTGTAGTAGTAGAAAGTGTTGTCTCGCCGTTGGAGTTTCTTCACAAATCCTGTTTCTGGCCAACGATCAACCTGAGAAGAAAGATTAAATAATATGGTTTACCTAATCTCACAACATGAATTGAAAAGAGTGTTGTATAATGTCTGCTAAAATACAGCACAGATAACAATATTATACATGTTTTTCTGTTCTCTTTATGATAACAGAATAATGTAGCTGGAGATATTGTATTATTTAAGATATTTAATATGTGTGTATTGTTGGCATCCGGCTGCAATCTGCCTGATGCCTCCTGCAACAGTGAACAGAATGACTATCGTGCTACACTTTGCTACGCCCCTTGTACTGGTCTGTGTGTGCTATCGTAATAAACATGAATTATGTTTATTTCACTTGCTAATTGTGATGAATACCCAATTTAGCTATTTAATAGGTTTTAGACATGTTTCTATTTTATTAGATATAGTAGATACAGTAGATATGATTAACCAATAACACTTTTTTTTTTATATTTGTGTAAAATACCTATGGGAGTTACCTTTATAATGTAGATCTTGCAGAATATATTTGTTTTGTTAGACATACTTACAAAACTAATTTAATACCAGATCACATTTATATAAATAATTTACAAATGTGTAATAATACATGCTGCAAAGAAAACTTAACAAAGTACGCTAGTTTATTAGAAACAGCAAACCTGAGTGTTGTTCTCCTCCACTGTCAAGGTGACACTATCTGGGCTGCAGGTTTATTATGATCAGCAGGTACATCTTGACCCCTGTTCAGCCAGCTTGACCTCATCCAGCTGGCTGTGACAAATGCTAGGCTGCACAGATCTATAAGAATCTGCATGACTAAAATGCTACCAGTGAGTAGGTGGGTCCAGCCAAGTTAAAAGGCTACTTCGTAACATGATTTGAGTGCTATGAGGAAGCCTGTTCAATCCTAGGTAGAATGTCCCAGTCTTGCAGATAGGTAAAGACAGATGTTGAAATAAATGATGATAAATTATGACTGGATCAGCTGAGCCCAGGTCCACTTGACAAAATTACAAACCCCATAAAAAGGCACAGAAAAGAAAAGATGCAACTTATACCTGCTCTTTGATAAATTAACTCTGCTTTTACCCCAAAATGGCAGTTATCCTACTGTAGAAAAAGTCAAAATAACTAAAGTAACCTTTTAACGTTCCTGCATGTTATCAGTTTCTTACAGCTAAATACAACACAATAAAATTAAAATTAAAAACTGATGAGCAAAAAATTACTAACTTATCATATTCTATTTCAATTACATCATGAGTATTACTTTTATTCAAATATACAAAATTATTATTTATTTATTTTTACCAAATCAACTTGCTTCACTTGTTTGTATTCAAATTCATCTCTGTAGCCAGCCTGTTGAAATCTGTAGAGATTTTCCACCTCACCAGTCCACTGTTTTGCACGGTTTACAGATTTTGGTTTTGAACCAGCATCACCTTGGACATCAAAAGACATTTTTTTTCTAAAAGATGCTAACAAAAAATGAAAAAAAGTTTTTTTTAAAAGATTACCACATAAAATGTATATTTTTAAATAAACTGTCACATATTAAAACCACTTAATCTTTAACACAGTTTTATTTTATTTATTTTTTAAATCTAGCTTTTTTCGTTGTCTGTTGTTCTCAAAGTACGTGTTATAAACATTCTATTTATTTATTTATTTATTAAGATTCCGTCCTTGCACTTCAGACTAGGGGCTGATAAATCCCACGTAAAGTGCGAATATGGTTGTCTACTTTTTAGCGAAATAATTTCCAGTAAGTAGTTGCTCCATTGTAATATTTCCAGTAATTTTATTAAAAACAAAACGTTACATTACTACATTTTAATAACACCATGAGCACGATGGTACTTACATTGGTACTGTGTTTTCAGTTCAGTTTGAAGAAACACACCAAATTATTTTTGCCCGATCAGAAAGCTTTTTACGGTTGTTATGACGGCGTTGTACAATGGTCTCCCAGCAACTGTTGATGCAACAACGTTTTTTTCTTCTTCTGATTAGACGAAGTTGGCTCATGCCATCTAATAATGATGAGCGCCCTCTAACGCCCTTCTACAGTATATTCGTCTGGATACATCCCTCCTTCAATATACTGTCTATTGATAAATAATCCACCTCTAATGCCTTCAACTGTATTATTAATACCTCAATTTGTTGTTTGAACCTCAATATGTTATTTTATTAATTCTAATATATAATGTTGTACTGTTTCTAACCTTTGACATTCTCCACATAATTCATCTACATCATGTTTCCCTATGCTGATGCTGACTCAATGCTGTACGTCCGATTCTCAATATGCTCATTACAGCTTCTTCCGCCCCATTCAGTTCCCCTCTAGATGTTTCACTCCTCCCTAACCTGACCTTTGGCTGTGTATCGTAATAAAAGCTTCTCTTGTGATTGTGCTCCCATTGATTTTGCCATAATTCAATTTTTTTTTTCTTTAGTTATTGCATTTATTTCTACAGGGAGTACCATATCCACTTCCTTTCTCAATAACAAATTTTACTACCAAATAATCTACCTGTTCATCACCAAGCACCCCAGAATGGCTTGGTACCCATGCTAATATAATATCTATGTTATGCAACAACGTCAAAATCAGTGGTTAGTTACATTCCCTGTGTTTAAAAAAATGGTCTTTGTGATTTTTTTTTTTTTTTTAAAGTGGCCAAACAAAACCATGCCCAGAGTTAACGAACCCACAGCCGCAATGTATCTGATTAAGTTTTACACAATTTTCGAATCCCTTAACTAGCTGTAGTCAAATATTAGACAATATATTTTAATATAAATAGTTAAATATACTATGACAGGATACACTATTTCAATAGCTGCCTAAACATTTATTCATTTAGTACCTAATTTACCGAGTTTAATAAATATTTATAAAAATAAATAAAACAATAACAATTAGTTACTGCCGAAACTGAAATACAGATTTAGGAATGCAATACCATTCAAAAAGTAAGCGAATAAACAGTGTATTTATATTAAATAAGATAGAAGATAAAAACTCCGGCCACTAGAGGCCTCTCCGCTTACTCATTGATCCTAGTTGTGCAGTACTTTCTGTTCTTTTGTCTTTCTTGTTGTTTTGGGAGGAAACATTTGAAGTGGTTTTTCGAAGCAGCACGCAGGGATGGTCAAATACAAACAGTCTCTGGATTTGTAAAATTAAACATGAGTTCATTTGAGGGTCATTAGATCGATTTGACAAAGAAAATTTAAATGCCAGAGCTTATTTTTTGTCTCACTGTCATAAAGTTAAGATTTAAATAATATCGTCGCTAATAAAGGTCTGTGAGAGTGACTGATGTGCCAGAAGCCTCTTTAACAAAATACTTTTACAAAAGCAATATTGAAAACTCTGTGAAAGTAGCGTAGAATTTGATTTACTTTGTTGAACTCTTGTTGCTATTAAAGCACTAACAAAATACTTTTACAAAAGCAATATTGAAAACTCTGTGAAAGTAGCGTAGAATTTGATTTACTTTGTTGAACTCTTGTTGCTATTAAAGCACTAAACATTGCACGTAGTCTTACTTTACAATTTTACACTTTATTTCATGTAGATCATGAAAGGGCTGAAAGCTCCAGCTGTGAAAAGGATACTGGAATGCAGGTGAACTCTCGCGTGGGGGTGTTGCGTGTCAATACTGTTAATTGTTACCAAAGCTCTTCAGTGTCCGTTGTCAGCGATTATCACAGACTCCTGCATATTCTTTAAGTGTGCATTTTCTTGAATCTGTAAGTACATCACTGACACTTTTAAGCTAAAAGGATACTGGAATGCAGGTGAACTCTCGTGGGGGTGTTGCGTGTCACATTGTTACCAAAGCTCTTCAGTGTCCGTTGTCAGCGATTATCACAATTCCTATTTCTTTAAGTACCATACTGTACATTACCCATATGTCTATATATTAAGCGACCCCTTTCATATGAAAAAGGTCACTGGAGATGCAGGTGAACTCCGCGGGGGTGTTGACGTTGTCAATAATGTTAATGTTACCAATAGCTCTTCAGGGTCCGTGGTCACGATTATCACCATTACGCTGTCTTTACGTAACATACTGTAACATTAACATATCGGTCTATATATCGCCCCCCCCCCAACTGAAAATGTATACGCTTTTTGTTAAGACTTGTATGTTTCATGTCTAGGATTTTACTGGATCCATACTATCAACAAGGACGCGCCATCATAGGTCATACATTTGGAAAACATTAAACGAAAAGCATATTATTTTTATTTTAAAAAAAGGGTACTGGTTTCTGTAGAAGGAAACTGAAATATTGGCCAAATTACCCTTTGTAAGTAGAGGCTGAAAATAAATCCGCTACAAAGGGTACAGCAAAACCATCTTTGAAGGCTACCACACCTATCACGCGCCACATGTTCTACACTGCAGCATTATAATATAAACAAGCTTTGTTAATTTTAGGATCCACCACTATATCGCTCTATTAATTAAAATGTTTGTTTTTTGTCTAATTTGACGGTTCGCTTATACTGTAAATTAGACCAAATAATTACTGGTTTTGTACTTTTTCTATTTTTTTTTTTTTTTTTTTTCTATTTACTTAAAATATTAAACTTGAATCATCTTTGAGTGTGTTCAGGTATAGACAACAGTCCTAGGTTTGTTTTTTTTTTTTTTTTTTTATTTATTTTTTGAACCAGCAAACCCTGCTTTCAACCTGGGTTTAGTCTCTTGACCTACCAGTTTCAAACCAGCAAACTAACAGGTCTGACCAAAATAGCCCAGTGATGTTCAATCAGTACTGGTATTTCCATCAGGATATGTAGTTTTTTATACAAAATCAACAGCATTATTAGTCGCAGTAGTGTTACTATAATTTTATTATACCTGGTGCATGATAATTTTCATGTAAACTGCAGTGTTTTAGTTTTATTACACATGCTGGTGGTGGGAGACCCATGTAAAACAAGATTGTCCGTGTATAATTTGGGTTGATTATAAAACAGCTAACTTCAATTTTGAAAAACAAACTTTACCACACAACAAAACACTGTGAATAACAAAACAAACAGGAATGGCCTGCAGATTTAAAGTTGTGGAAGGGCAGAATAACGCAAGTGCTATTAGGAAAAAAATAAGTGGCATACATTTATAAAGAATTGACCCTCTATAATACATATTCATGCCCTCTATGAGATGTTAGGCAGTGTAGAGGCTCTTGAGTGACAAGGAAAAAAAAAGCTAAGGCAAATTTTCTACAGATTTCCAGTGACATTAATAAATCACTCAAGCTAGTGCACTCGTGATTTGTATGTCACCAGAAACCCTTGATAGAATTACAGCCTTATTGTGCACATCTGGGTGTATATTATTCCTTATGTTATTATTATTACAGGTTGCCATTGAAGTGGAAACACCAATACAAATTTCATTAATAGACGAGGTATCAAGAGAGGTAATTAGTAATTATATTTTATGTTTTTAGGGTCCTCGTTCAAAATGTGGATCTGCATGCACTAATCGTGGCCATCAATTTGTTGTTTTCAGATGTTTGCTTTGTACCAGCTACATAAATGTATTATAACCCTTTTGTGGCAAAAGCTGCTCTAATGAACTGTCAGAACCTCGGAGACCATTAGTGGCACTGACTATATATTCAGCTTATAAACACTATATTCTAAATGTGTGTTTGATCATGACCTCTGATGAGGCTTCCGTACTGAGGTCATGTGGGTTTTGGGGTTTCTGCTCTATGGTACACAGCTGTATTTTAGGATTTACTCAGTAAAGCTCTATGAGCGTCCAGTGTTGTCCAGTAAATTGGTCACTTAATTAAAATAGCACGTTGCATTGATAAGTTATCATCATCAAACCAATGGAAAACCCATTATTTTTGTAGTGATTGCTAGGTTTCTACAGAGTGCAATGCACAGAACTGTGATAATCAAAAAGAATTGGGCTTGCCAGCAGTCTGACATTGATAACTTTGGCAAATTAAGTAACGTTGCATTTTACAAACATGCTTTCACTGACACATTGTTTTAAATCTGGTTGTATGACTTCTAGAGATTACATGAATTATATCCATGAATTATTTCATGTTTACAATATTTTATTAGATGCAATTTCCTTACATAACAGTATGCCCCCATGGGAAGCTTTGTTTTGTTCTTAGTAATAAAGTAAGTCAAACACCGATAGAGGGAATTCTGTTGTAGTTTTTTCACCTTGTTTATTGCCCAGGGTCAGTCATATAAGTACTTGTATGGAGGCATAGTAAAGGCGATTATACAAACCACTTGCTTTCAGACAGGGTCTGTAGAGATTTTTTTTTTTCCACATATCGATTTTACTTCATGTTTACAAATAATTAAATCTGATATCCCATCCCCTATATTATGTCCCCAGTCATGCTTTCCTTTTGTTATACTTAATTGTCTGATGTGGTTTTGCCTATCGTCTGTTGTAGGTTTCTGTTTGAAGGTAACAATGGAACAGTCCACTATACAGTAGATTTCAGAATGGCCAAGGGGGAAGCTGCTCGATTGGAACTTTTACACTCTGGGGACAGGTACATCTTGCATGTTTTTTTTCAAAATCTCTAGTTTGGTTAATTTGTGAAAAACTTGAGTTCACCATCTTTGTAAATGCGAGTCTCCATACAGTGCTTAGAGGCAAAAAATGTGAGTTTTAGCTGTTAATGAACCATGTCAGCAGCGGACCATATTTTAATTTTATAGGGGAAGCTTACCTTAATTTTGATTAATATTCCTTCAGATGTATATGTAATTCTAGCATTAAAATGATTTTAAGCATACCTCTCTCCAAAAGCATGTCTTACTCTGGTGTAAGCACATGCAAGTGGACTCCTTAGCGATCAAGTGGGTGTGTTCATAATAACTCGGGTACCACAGAGATTATTGACAGACAGATCAGCTAAACCTCATCATATCAGTCATGTAAGTACCTTTTGTAGGGTCTGTGCTTCTAAAATATATGTACTGAATATTATGTTAATGTATTTTAACTTACAGTGGCTTGCGAAAGTATTGACCCCCCCCTTGGCATTTTTCCTATATTGTTGCCTTACAACCGGGAATTAAAATTGATTTTTATTTGGATTTCATGTAATGGACATACACAAAATAGTCCAAAAATTCTAAAAAATAAATAACGGAAAAGTGGTGCGTGCATATGTATTCACCCCCTTTGCTATTAAGCCTCTAAATAAGATCTGGTGCAACCAATTACCTTCAGAAGTCACATAATTAGTCAAATAAAGTCCACCTGTGTGCAATCTAAGTGTCACATGATCTGAAAGGCCCCAGAGTCTGCAACACCACTAAGCAAGGGACACCACCAAGCAAGCGGCACCATGAAGACCAAGGAGCTCTCCAAACAGGTCAGGGGCAAAGTTGTGGAGATGTACAGATCAGGGTTGGGTTATAAAAAAATATCCAAAACTTTGAACATCCCACAGAGCACCATTAAAGCCATTATTAAAAAATGGAAAGAATATGGCACCACAGCAAACCTGGCAAGAGAGGGCCGCCCACCAAAACTCACGGACCAGGCAAGGAGGGCATTAATCAGAGAGGCAACAAAGAGACCAAAGATAACCCTGAAGGAGCTGCAAAGCTCCACAGCAGAGATTGGAGTATCTGTCCATAGGACCACTTTAAGCCGTACACTCCACAGAGCTGGGCTTTACGGAAGAGTGGCCAGAAAAAAGCCATTGCTTAAAGAAAAAAATAAGCAAACATGTTTGTTGTTTGCCAAAAGGCATGTGGGAGACTCCCCAAACGTATGGAAGATGGTACTCTGGTCAGATGAGACTAAAATTGAGCTTTTTGGCCATCAAGGAAAACGCTATGTCTGGCGCAAACCCAACACCTCTCATCACCCCGAGAACACCATCCCCACAGTGAAGCATGGTGGTGGCAGCATCATGCTGTGGGAATGTTTTTCATCGGCAGGGACTGGGAAACTGGTCAGAATTGAAGGAATGGTGGATGGCACTAAATACGGGGAAATTCTTGGGGGAAACCTGTTTCAGTCTTCCAGAGATTTGAGACTGGGACGGAGGTTCACCTTCCAGCAGGACAATGACCCTAAGCATACTGCTAAAGCAACACTCGAGTGGTTTAAGGGGAAACATTTAAATGTCTTGGAATGGCCTAGTCAAAGCCCAGACCTCAATCCAATTGAGAATCTGTGGTATGACTTAAAGATTGCTGTACACTAGTGGAACCCATCCAACTTGAAGGAGCTGGAGCAGTTTTGCCTTGAAGAATGGGCAAAAATCCCAGTGGCTAGATGTGCCAAGCTTATACATACATACCCCAAGAGACTTGCGGCTGTAATTGCTGCAAAAGGTGGCTCTACAAAGTATTGACTTTGGGGGGGGGGTGAATACTTATGCACGCTCAGGTTTTCTGTTTTTTTGTCTTATTTCTTGTTTGTTTCACAATAAAAAATATTTTGCATCTTCAAAGTGGTAGGCATGTTGTGTAAATCAAATGATACAAACCCCCAAAAAATCAATTTTATTTCCAGGTTGTAAGGCAACAAAATAGGGTGGTCAGTACTTTCGCAAGCCACTGTATTTGTTTGGGATGTATATAATATAATGAATAATTAATTTGATGAGACGTGCCAGAGATGCTTGAATACATGTTAACTTTTTTGTCATCTTGCCTGTGTAGTACTAGAAGATGAAGCTTTTATCTGACTTTGTACTGTACTATAGCCTACTAGTGCACATGCAACAAATATGCCTATTCATAGACAAATAATATCATTTTGTCTTACAAAAATACAGGAGCTATATGTAATTAATTGTATTTCTAAGCTATTGGTTTACTTTAATACCTGGATAAAACATAGAGCTCAGAGATTGACTGTGGCTGGATGACAGAAGAATAGTTTACAGAAGGAATACTGTGTGTTTATATGTGCTACCAGCTGCCACCAATGTGATACTTTGTACTATACCATGCTACAGTGTAGTGCAACGTTGGATAAATGTAGTAAATTACTGTGCACGTTGGCTGTTTCCAGTCTCTGGGAGTGTGTTAATGCAAGGTGTAGTGAATTGCTACAGTTGCAGTTTTCATTAATATTAGTGCATTTTATAGATTTCTTTTTTTTAAAGAATCCTAAATTCTATCCAATTTTTTTCGCACATGGTTACAGTCACACCAGTGAGGTTTAGCTGATCTTTCAATAATCTTATCTCTACAGTACCTGTCTTGTGCATGCCCACCTGATCACTAAGTGTCAGTTTGCATGTGACTGCCATGGCTCTGCCTGCATCAGCAACTCATTACAGCACAGTTATAAACATCACACTGCCATGCTGTTGGAGAGAGCTTTTTTTTTTTTTTAATATTTTTTTCAGAGATGCTTAACTCATTTTAGTGCTAAAATTGCACATACAAGTCTAAAGAAATGGGGTAATTACACAAAGAACGGTAAGCTCTGTTTTGTTCAGCTCCACACTCTTGAACACTAAGTTTAAGCCTTACTCCAGAGAGGTAATAGGAATAGGAATCCACTGTATAATCATGTGGTAGTCGGTACAGTTAACTCATTATCCCAAAGCCACCAGGGAATTGTAGTTTAAATTAGAGAAGCATGTAATAATGTAGAAGTTGTCAGGGAATGTGTATTGTTATAGCTTAATTATGTTGTTTTTTTCTTCTTCACAGAGTAAAAGACATTAAGAGTGTTTATCTTGACACAACTTTTTTTGACCCCAGATTCTATCAGATACCAAGCAAGCGGAGTATACAAAAATATGGAATTTAGAAAGAGCTAGAAATACTATGGGCTGAACCAGTTTCTTAAAATGTGCTGAATTGTTAGTAAAATTTACTAAAACCTGCTAAATTTGTGTTTTTTTAAGAACACACAAACAGTCTCTTATATGTACTGTACATCTATTGTGTAGCTTTAACATACAGTGTGACCTTTTTGGGCCCAATTCACTGAGCTTTAATTCATATTAAAATATATGTATATTTTTAATAGATAACATATATTTATATATTTATACTATGTTCATCAACTGCAGTTTTATAAATATCCATAAATAGTTTTTGCTCTAAGTTACAAATACATTTCAAATGTGCTGTTTGCATAGCTCTGGAGCTCCTAGGAACTACAATATCCCCAATCCATACATGCAGCCTTCAACTAAGTACATATAGCTAACAACATAGTTCCAGTAAAACTGATCTAATATGTAGTAGTATCACTTCCTCCAATTCTGAATTTCCCTCTACTTCTGAGTCTGAGATACCTCAAGTATAACAGTTAAAGGACTGGCAGCAGGAGAGCCAATAGCAGTTAAGAACAGTAAATACACAACCTAAGAATATTTTCAGTACAAAAAAATCCAGAAAACAAGGTTCACGTTTATTTACTTTTAGGTTCCAAATGATCGCTGCTGTTGCATTGTCACTTACCGTAAAAAACAGAGCATAAGGTCTGTCCCCCGCCCCCTTTTTGAGACAACAATTTCAGGAAAAAGCCTATAGGTCACTTGTAGAAGTCACTCCCCCCCTTTTTTAGGACCCCCTAAAAATACCCAGAAAATAGACTTATACAAAGGTTTTTACAGTAATTCTATTCAAAAGCCTCAAGTCAAACAGTTCAATAAATACATGTTGCAATAAATACATGTTCCATGCTGCTCTTGGCTACATGAGTCTGAACACAAATTATATCTTAATTCCATCACAAATGGTTCTATCAGGGCATGTCAATTAAAGTTATGTATGTCAAGTTCTTTCCCTATATATGTATTTTTTATTAAACTTTGTCTGAAGGCTTTGTGAGTTATGTTAAAGTGATTTGTTCAGCAGATGGCTGAATCTAGTTTCAAACTAAACTTTATTTTGTAAGCAATTATTTAAAGTACTTTAATTCCATAATTTGATCTTTTTTTCTTATGCTAAGATAATATTTACTTGTGGTTTATAAAACAGGCTTTAAAAATTGGCATGAATTAATGTAAACTCGTTTTCAGTTGTGCTTCAACTTGTTCAACAATGTTTAACATGCTTAAACCCAACAGAATTGTATGAAATGTACTAAACATTCATATTACAGATATATCTGAAAATGAGCACAACAGTTCCTCTACATAAGACATTACCTAGACTTTCTGTAAATAAATAGGTTACATGTGTATTACTAGTGTATTTGTCTTTTGGTTATAATAAATATCATGTTCTGTTTCTAACTAAATGTTGCCTTTTTTTAAAAAAAAGAATATGTTAGAGCAAAACATCTCAAACTGTCAGTAAAGGGTTTTATTCTGAAGTTATTTTAGGATGCAACTTCAATTGTGATGGCTTCTGATTTTCCAGTTCCATGGTCAGTACAAGTGACATGTAAGGACCCATCCCTAAAAATAAACGTTAATAAACATTAGGATCAATACAAGGAAATAAGCATATAGTTCAATGTATTCTAAAAGTGAATCTAATACAAAAGTAACAGTTAATTTTTTTTATTTTTTTTTAAATCCAGCAATGACATAGGAAAAACATTGAAGTTGACAGAGAACTGGCACAGTGGACCTCCCATACAGTTTACTGCTGCAAAGAGCCATCATAAGCTACATGTTGAAAGACTGTCAATTAAAACAAACAGTACAGTACCTTTTCATGGTAAGAACTGTTATAATGTCACGGGGTTCTTCTATCTTCTCTAAATCTTTAAGTACAATCTGAAAAAAAAAAGTGAAACTTGAGTGAGAATAATCTGGAAGGTAGAACAAGCCATTATCAAAACTGCATACTGTACCTAAAACAAGATAAAATGTACACAATTTCCCTTTGGATAAAAAGTATATATATATATATATATATATAAAAAATTACGTATGCATCTTTATAAATATGACAATTACTTAGTAAAAGGGAAGTGAATAACACTGATAATATTCGAACATAGTAACATTTACAACCCTCCCTCCCTCAGAAAAAGAGACTGAGTTTAAAAATGGCCGATAGCAACATCTGTTAGGATTTATGTTATCAGTAGAATGTACATCTTTGTTCTCAAAGTTAACTTCTTGTTTTGTCTACATCAGGAAGCAAAAACATCAAAACTACCATATTACTAGGTCACAGTTACTGTTCTATTCGGAATCTTACCTGTGCAACTTTATCATCTTCAGTGGCACAGTTCTTTCCAATGGACTGGTACAGCTCAACACACACTGAAGAAACATTCCCTGGACTCTGTAGGGTGTGATGTCGCCTTGCTGGCAAAGGGGTGCCAGATGGTAGCAAAACTGTGTATACATCAGCCCCAGAGTCATCAGATTCCTAGGAAGGACAAAATTCCATTCAAGTGTAACAGGCAAGAATGTAAGTATATAATCATGTAATGAAACAGTATCCAGCAGAGTCAGCGCTGCACTAGTATAGTTACCTTCACCAGGATATCCTTTGCACAGCACTCCACTACAAAAGACTCCTCATCCAGCAAGGAGCTGTCCTTTCCAACCAATATGCCTGCCTCTATGGCAGCTCCAATTGGGATCACTTCATCGGTAGGGATGGAGTTTAGGAGCTCCACATCTGGAAACAGATCCCGGATCATCTGTTGAAGCTTGGGGATGCGAGCAGAGCCTCCACACAGCACCACCTACAACAGAAATTGAAAAGCAAACAGGCTTCTAGATTCTACACAAGTTCCTTTTAATTTTGTAAATAAAACTGTTGTAATTCAACACCATTGTTTATTCTCTCAGCTGTCTGGAAAGCTGCATGTCTAAATCTGAGATTTATCAGACATTTTGATTTACCTATTTTTATTATGACAAAGACGACTAACCCCACAATATGTTTTATTTTTTCCTTACCTTACTAATGTCATTTGCTGAGAGACCAACTTGGTCCAAAAGATTCTTAATTGGCTGTATACTCTTATTGAAGAGTAAAGAACATACAAGTTCAAATCTAGCCCTGAAACAGAAAAAGGAAAGGGTTAATAAGCTACAGAACCATACACCATTCTAAAAGTAGACAGCTTCCCTGGCTACCATTTACCTGGACACATTACAATCGAAGTCCATTCCATCATAGAGTGAATCTACAAAACAGTTTGAACTCCCCAGTGTGGACAAGGTGTGCTTTGCAGCCTCTGCACTGTTCATTAACTTCATCATCGCTCGGGGGTTTCCCCTTACATCTTGCTTATAGGTCCTATATGAAAAGAATACAACACTTAATTATTATTTAAACTTGTGTGTGAACCATTATGCATGTATTATCACAAATAAAGGCTCCTTACAATAAGAACAACTGGTTTTAGTTAATGTGACTGTATCCAAATGTTTAAATAGAAATTCTTCTTGACTCCCCCCCCCCCCCCCCCCCCCAAAACTGGTGTCTGTTCTCTTTGTTTAGCAAGAAAAATAATCTATTCAAACTTGCCTCTGAAATTCAGATGCTAAATGCTGGGCAAGAGCCTCTGTAAAACATTCACCACCAATGCTGTCATCTGTCTGTGTGGCAAGCACTCGATACATCCCACTGTTAACCTCCATCACTGTAACGGAAAGGGATGTTCCTCCAAGTTTGTAAACCAGGACATAACTGCAAAATTAAAAACAAAAAAAATGAAAAATTTAAATATTAGATAGGTCTAAACAAGTATGTACATTTTTATTTTATTTTTTTTAAGTCTGTGAACGTGGAATAAATATAGTATGTACAGAATAGCACAGAATGAAATATTTATAACACTAAATGACATTCCGTATACCACCAGAATCTGACAATCAAGCTAAACCATGTTAATACCAAGTTTCATGACAATTGGATAAGCCAGTCTCCTGATATATGAAAAAACAAAATGTTAAGGCCCACATATAGCTGTTTCCACAATATCCCCTTTGCGTGGGGATTTTAATTGAATCTGGTCCAATTGAGCTTGGTTGTAGTGTACAACCAAGCTCAATTGGTTGTAGTGTACAACCAATTGAGCTTGGTTGTACACTACATTTTTATACTGACTTCATACCTTGATAAAAACAAACTAACATAAAAACATGCCAATCTTGAATTGTCATCAATGATGGAATTAACCCTTGCATTTGCTAGCCTAAGAGTTAGGTAAACACGAAATGCTGGTACTAGTATGAAAAAGTTCATGTACATGTACAACACATCCTATTAACAGGTTTCCACAAACATACATTACATAATAGATTATCTAGGACAATATATTATTAGATATATATATATAATATATATATATATATTATCTATATATATATCTATATATATATTGCATATTTTTTTTTTTTTTTTTTACCTTTTTCCAGTTGGTGATTCTTGGCCAATCCCATAAGCTAGCAGTGCAGCAGAGGGTTCATGAATTAGTCTCAACACATTGAAACCAGCTGCCATGGCAGCCTGTCTAAAAATAAAATAAATGTTTCCATTTTCATGCAGAATACTTGTTGACTAAACACAACATGGCATTACAGTTAATGTACTCTGTATAATAAACAGGCATATTTTAAACTGGGTCATGTCATGTACTGATGGCTTACCTCAGAGCATTCTTCTGTTTCTCCCCGAACTCAAAAGGCACGGTAATGACTGCATCGTTGACATCTGAACCCAGTGCTGACTGAGCAGTTTCTGCAAAAAGCAATAAACAAAATACTAGAATAGCAAACCAAAACCCATGGTAATTTCATCACAGCTTTGGACTTCTCATTATTGTCTTCTTGTTACTGCTTCCCCAAGTGAAACATCTGGTAGACTGTCTGGTCTTGTGTACCAGCTTGAACATACAATGTCATGAGAATCAGTGGCTTTATGCTGTCTAGTGAACTGCAGACTACCCATTTTTTTGCATTTTTCTTATTGTGCTATTTACTAATGTATGTTCTACCACAAACAGTACAAACTGCATGCCAACAGCTGGAAGAAACACTTAAGGGTGTCCAGCATTGAGAAAACACTTGTGAGCACCGAGACCCAAGGGTTGTTTCTGAATATGACCAAAAGTCTCTAACTTTCCAGGTGGGAAACCATTCCTGTAAAGCAAGAAACCTGTTTTGACCACCCTGGTTCCTCAGCTTTTTTTCATTCAGCAACACTTACCCTTCATCTTACTGAAAATCAGCTTTGCTACTTCTTCAGGGGGAACAAGTTTGGTATCGTCCCCAGTATCAATCTCATATCTGGGCTTTTGATCCTTATCAATAACCTACCAAAATAAATAGAAATTAAAAAGAAAAATAGCTCCTGAAGAGCAAGATGTGTATTTATTTCAATATATTAATACAAAGATGCATTTGTTACAAAATAAAAATTGACAGATAAATTTGTTTCCCATACATACTTGAACAGAACCCCAGGAGACACAATTTTTCAGACACACTGCAGCCTTTTTAAACAAGGTCTATATTGTCTTTTTTCTTTACATACTTACCGAACATTTACTCTCGGCAATGTGTTTCTGGGCCTGTGGGTCATCGTAACTGGAGAAAAAAACAAATAATATATAAATATGACAAGAAACAGCTCCCTCAGAGTGATTTAGTAAAGTGTATGAAATAACAGATCTGAGACTGGTCTGGTCTGAACCGTTCTCTACTGAACTGAGATCGTTGTGATCTTAACACAGCTATTGATGTGTTTTTGTTTTCTTTTGTCAGAATTACCTTCTGCCAAGGATCTGCTTCACTTTTACCACAGTGTTTGAGGCGTTTCTTATTCTTCCTTGCTTTGCTGCCAGACCAACAATCTAAAAACGAATATACAATTTTACTCACAATGGAAAAACAGAACCAGAAACAAGTATGATTAAACCGTCACCTCTAATGTATTCTAATAATGCATCAGTTTAAAATACAATTACCGTAAGCTATTTTACAATCTTGTCCAACCAATAAAACACCTACCGATTTACTGACTCAATAATTTGTGACCCAAACAAAAATGTGCAAATATGGTCACCATATTTTAGGTGAGACCAACGTATTCTGTTTTAATCCCGTTAACAAAAAAAAAAAAAAAAAAAACGTCAAGCAAAGAGACCTTTTTTTTTTTTATTTTTTTTTTTTTTTTTTTAAATCTCACCTGTTCTCTTTCTCTGTACGCGACAACAGCCGGGGTGACTCGATCACCTGAATCATTTGCAATGACATCGGCTCTGCCATCCTGCATATGGGAAAGTACAATGACATTTTTAAACTCTACGATACCCCCGCCTTGACCATATGTACTTTTACATTAAACGAAACAATTGCGTACTTGCACAAGAAACAATATCTTTTAAGAACATAAGAAAGTTAACAAACGAGAGCAGGCCATTCGGCCCATCTTACTCGTTTGGTTGTTAGTAGCTTATTGATCCCAGAATCTCATCAAGCAGCTTCTTGAAGGATCCCAGGGTGTCAGCTTCAACAACATTACTGGGGAGTTAATTCCAGACCCTCACGATTCTCTGTGTAAAAAAATTGCCTCCTATTTTCTGTTCTGAATGCCCCTTTGTCTAAACTCCATTTGTGACCCCTGGTCCTTGTTTTTTTTTTTTTCAATAATTCAAATAAAAAGGGACACAACACTTATTGGTGTACAATATATCACCACAAACGTCTACCGGTATATGTGACTATATTTCAAGAGTTGCGGGGGAGTGGAACAAACAAAACATATTTATAACATCATTCATTCACAAGGGCTGGCTCTTTTGAATAAGCCGGTAGTCCGGGGAAAACTGACCAGTTATCCTTTATTAACATTTTAGTAACGCGGGACACTTTCCCTACCTTACGCTTTTGTTATTTAATCTAATTAATTATAATCCTACCTTAAAAACTGCAACACAAGCACATGTGCAACCAAAATGCACTCCTATAGCAGCCATGCTTGTTACCGTGCGTAGAACAGGAAGTCGGGTAAAAAGAGGTAGAAACTGAGGACCAATCAGAACAGTCTGACGCCAAGCAAGCCAATCATAAATTGAGCAGAACCATAAACAGAGGTTTCGTGACAGCCAATAATAATAATAACAACCAAATAGTATGCGTTTGAAAACCAATAAAAGCCACCTATCTTGAGAGCCAATAGGATAATTATACCGAATTAATTCTCAGATACAGCGTTTGATAGTCAAGTGGTGTAGGTGTTGAACTGTGTTTTGTCGTTACAGTTAAAATAATAATAATATAATAGTAATAAAAAATGCAGTTAACATTAATTACAGCTGGCGTGTTTTGGTGTACTGTTGTTGAAATAGCTAATGCAGGAGAATGTGAAGGTGAGAGTGCTTGCTTTGCTGTGTGTGTGCTTCTTGCTGTCGTGTGTATAAATAGTACATGCCTGCCTGTGCTACTCCGAAGTTTCTACGTGAACTTTGAAGCATGTACATATTGCTTATGTTGCAACCACATTTATTGTTTGAGTTTGATTTTCAAATGTTCTATAGTAAGAAAATAAAACAAATAATCAATATTTTTACTTCAAATTACTTTAGTAGAATTACGTTATTTATTTATTTTTCTGAGCACAATGTATTTTATTTTAATTTAAATGAGTGCACATATTTGTTATTACCCACAAACTTTCCTTCCAGTCAAACAGTACATTCAACCAAAATCCACTGGCAAACAAATATGCTTTTAACATAACAGCACACGCTAGATTTACATGGCATTTGCTGTAGACCAAAATACATTTGCACCGTTTTTCTTTCTGAAAGCTTCAATGCTGTAACATTTGAATTATCATTCACTTCTACAATGTATTGCAAATTTAAATAATTTAAATACTGTACTCCTAACTGTAAACCCACAACTAACACTACCTAATGTAAATGAAATGTAAACCGTGGAGAGTTGTCAATTATCAAAATAGACCTAGCTCCTGGTGGGGAAAAGGGCTCCTGAGCCCTTGTATAAAGTATAGACTATCAACCCCTGACAGGGAAGTGCCCTTATACAGTACAGTCTAGCCTTTAAGATGTATCTCCACATGTTTAAAAAAAAAAAAAAAATAATTCTCAGGACCTAGTGCTTTACAAAAGATTGTGTTGGCATATACCAGACAGAATTATTTGTCAGGTAATGTTCAATAGGTAAAAAAATAGTGTGTGTGTATGTGTGTATATATATATATATATATATATATATATATATATATATATATATATATATATATATATATATGTGTGTAAATAATTTTAGAGTTCTACTGTATGGAGTGGATGCATTTGTCTTAACCTGCAATAGCATTCTCCAGTTTGCGTGGAGTTATCTTTCATAGATTGCATTTTAGTCTTGTTTTGAATATTTTGTTATGCATATTAGTTTTATGTGTTCAAAAATATGGTTCAGCATCTTCTTGGCATGGACTGTTGGTGGCAGCATAGTACAATTGATACAAATCCTGAACCAATAAAAATGTGAAAAAAAGCATTGATAATAAAAGCTTGCCGAAAATGGTCGGATTCATTCAGGTTTCACAGGAAACACTTCATTTGGATGAAGTCAATAAAGGTAAACAATTAAACTGAAACAGATGGAAAATGTATTTAATATGATATAAATACAAATAAGTGTTATGCAATGGCTTGTATATCTTATTTGTATAGGAACTTACAGATGATAAAGGTGACAAGGATTTCCAATTAAATTATACTTTCTAAATCAACATGCAATTTATGAGTGAGGGAATTACAGTTTAAACCTGTGTTCTGTTGTGCTATGCACTACATATTAACATTTGCTTTATTTTGGGGTTTGCCATTAACTGCTACAGCAAGTGCTTATTTTCTAACGGTGACCCTGCTTGGAAACTGACCCTCTGCTTTGCTGTGTGATAATCATTAGAAAGTAAGTGTGAAAGTTAATAATACTCTATCAACATATTCTAAATAATGTATTAATATTAATGTCAATATATTTTTTGATAACTTTCAGTTATGTACATTTGTCAAGTGGCTATTACCACATTTGCACCATAGAGGACATTTCTTTTAGTTCAGGTATGAAGTTCCTTCTATTCCCATGTAGGCAAGACTCTTCTCCCCTGCCTGAAATGGAGAAAGTGACTAAATTGTAATTTAAATGAGGTTAGACCTGACAATGTTATGACCCCTTGAGTTACTGTATACTGTAATCCAGAGTGTAACCCTTTTAGTTGAACCTTCTAGTTTTTCTCTCTCCACCACTTGGGTACTTCATTAAACTGAATTGTCTGTCCAAGATGTTGATCACTAGTACCAAATGATGAACTGTAAGTAAAAATATTCAAAGACAATGCACTGTAGCCCGATTGGGAGGAGAATGTTACAGCCATACAGTACAAAAATAAATAACTTTTTAGATGAATGTGTTCTCAAGTAGGTAGATAGCATGCTTGGTTAAGACCCACTGGATGTTTTGTCAGCAGATAGATTGCAGTCTGTCACATTAATTTGTCTGTCTGGGGTTTCATTTAACTCACAGTGCTTACTGAAACAAGCAGATATGTGATGTGTCATACAATTTTTCATGTTGAGCACCACATTTGTTCCAAACTAAACTTAATGTAGACAGAGCTACTGTATACAGTAGAACCATGCTAGAAATCAAGGTCTGTTCAACGGATCCAAAGGGTGGGGATCTATATACTACCAACATTTTAACTATTACAATAGGACTCTCCTTGTTGATTTACATATTTTCCAACAGAAATACACCAGAGTTGACAATACAGTTAGATAGCGGATTTTTAGAACCTTTATACACAAATGACCCTTTATTCGTAACCTTAATAATGCTATTTAGACCCACTACAGTTTAAATCATTTCATTAAAAAGAGCACTGAATTGAAAAGCTCACATACAGTATGATGGAATTGTACCCTCTTGTATATAACATTTCCTGGTAAGTATATAATGGATTTTCAAATAAATAAACATAAAGTTGAAACATATAGCTTAGCATCCAATGCTTAACTTTTATTTTGTTTTTTTGTTGTTGTTATTTTAGTATGCATTGGATTTTTGGGTAGGTTTTACCAAACATTGAAAGCCAAGCCTGCAGACTTCACACCAGCCGTTGTAGAAAAGGAGCTGATTTTAGCATGCAGGGATGCCAAGGGAAAAGAAAACAGACTGGTAAGCAAACATATTTTCAAAAAAGTGCATTTAACTATGATTCTGGTGAGATATCTAGCTCTCTTTTCCCTAAGAGGCTTGGCTGCTCTTTGCCCGTGAAGGCCCACCCTGGTTCTTGATTGATTTACAAGAAGAGCTAATTAGTAGTTATAATCAAATCTTAGCTGACGATGGCTTGAGGAAATTAGTTGAAACGTCATTGAAGTTATTTCATTTGAAGACAATTGGAGAGAGACATGGACAATCCTCAGTGGAGCAAAAAGAAAAACAGATCTTTCAAATAGTATTTGAGTTAATGAAAGGAAAATGATCCAATAATCTTACAAGGCATATCATTATTTTTTTCAGTGTTATTATTTGGGAGCAACAAGTGATGCAGCTACAAAGATGACCAGTGAAGTGACCCGTCCAATGAGCTACCATGTGCCTGTACAAAAAATCTGTGAAAAACTACAAAAGAAAGACAATCAGATATGTGAACTGAGATATGGTATGTTTATACTTAAGTAAAGAATAACACCATAACAAACATATTCAAATAGACTGCCTTCATCAGTACAATTACAATGACAAAGTGTTACACTGATTTTTTTCTCCACTTGAGTTTCACCACACTGATGTTTTATAGTTCTTCTACTGGAGTTTTTAAAGATACGGATAAAAACAAGCCATTTATAGCAATAATTGCCTCGTTCAGTTTGATCAAAACAGATCACATCCTGTGAGGAGATTGTGTATTATTGGAAGAGGAACATTCTTGTGTTCCTTTCACTATTCTCTAGTTCTCTAGTTACAATTTGCCTCTCCTTGTTTTAATTAGAAACGCAGCCATTGGATTTCAGCTCAGCTGGCCTGTCTAAACTGAGGGTAGCAGAGCTGAAGAGCATTTTGGACTCCTGGGAAGAGGTGTGCAAAGCATGCATTGAGAAACAAGACTTTGTAAATCTGATTCAAGAGCTTGCTCCGAAGTACACCACCAGGGGACACAGCTTCCAGTCAGACCTGTGAGCAGTGCTGAGCACTTTACAACCGAGTCTGTCGTAACCTGAAAGACTCTCATATCTTTATTTAAACACAGTGAACTCCAGCTGGATGAGAGTGTGGTCTTTCTTAATGTCATGCGTCAAGCAAGGTTGACAATGTTTACTATATTTTAAAAATGATCACATTTTGACAGCCATGATTGTCTTATTTTAGTTACAGTGGTAATTCACACAACTCAGGTATGTCATCTTTCATTTAACTAGTAAACTCTGTCACGAGTAAATACAATTTAAAAAACACAGGGGTAAGAGATGTACAGTATAGCAAATGTATTAAGATCCACCATTTTCAGCTCCTCCTGTCTTATTCTATGTAATTTTCTGTCAGTACATATTTAAATATTGTCTGACAAATTGCAGTTTGTTCAGATTTGTGAATTTTGACTCCAAGGCTAAAACACCTTCTGTAAACTATGTAATGCATTTCTGCTTTGTGTATTGCTGATATTCAATAAGTAATGCAGACAGTTTTAACAATTGGTATTTTAATGAAAACAATGAATTACTGTATATAAGACATATTGCACGTACCTTTCTCCCAAGTAACTACAGTACTTAATGCCGGTGTATCATAATAACAAACTACAGTACAACACTAGAGGGAGCTATACACAGATTTAACATACATTTCTTTTGTAAAATAAAGATGAAAAAGTCTCTAAAAAGTTATATACAACACTAATAAGAATGGTGATTTTATTACGCTTTCTATGAAAAAGTATTTATACTGCACTAAAGATTTGAATTTGAATGAATCTACCTAACAAGCAACCAGTATTGCAAGTTTCTGTAATGACAGGGAAAAGCATGCAAGCTGAAACCTGACCATTGTCTCGGTAACTGATATGGACCTATTTCATTTTCAAGATTGGCATGGGTGCATGGTAATGTAAACTGACCTTCCATATTGTGTGTTTTACCAGCCTATCTGATTTAAAATTCATATAATACAACAGGACGGATTAGGTGCATTGTACCCTTGGTATTAAATAGATAATATGGAATCTGACCCTGTGTGTCTTTTCACATAGCGATACTGCTAATTCAGTTTGACAAATCAGGAAAAGTCAGAAGACATTTGAATAACCTACTAAAAAATATGTGGAAGCCCACCAGTCTGCAGTACTAAAAGATAAAGTATATACAAAAATGTTGCTCTATACATGTGATTAGATTCCCAATAGTTTAAACATAATTTTGCATGGTATGATGAACAGTAATCGCTCTTGGTGCATTTCACACTGATATTTTGTAAAGAAAAAAAAATATTTAGCATATTATATTATATATATATATATATATATATATATATATGACACACACACCCAGTGAAACTCTGATACAACTTACTGCCTTGGGACCGTAATAAGTTTGTTATAACCGAGGTACGGAATAGCCAGGTACATGCACATACCCGCCAAATCAGCACAAAAATCTAAACCTAGTACAGAACTAATTGTTTAATGTAGGTATGTAGTATAAAGGTTTATGACAGAAGAAACAATGTAACATGTAACTATTACTGTCCTTTACAATATGTAACATTCTGTATTTTAATTATTTAATACAGTAATTCTATGTTGCCTTGGATAAAGATGGTCAGCTAAATGAATTATAAAAAACAAAAAACATGTAATTAATGTACTGAATGATACTGTAGTGTAATTAGTAAAATAAACGAATACAAAATAACACAGTACAGTAATAAATTATAGAAATAATAAAACTGATAATAATAATAAAAATAATATAAAAGTCAATAAACATTACCATACAAATTCAGGTACAGTACAGTCAGTAATCATTGCCTGTACGTTATTTTAACAAGTCTTTTAGGCCCTGGCCACATTAGCGTTTTAAAACCGAGTTAAGAGTTCAATATTTGTTTAAAAGTGATTAATTCGATTTGCATCCACATTAAACAGGGTTCATAACTGAGTTCAACAACCGAGTTTGAAACCTACTCAGGAGGTAGTCAAAAAACACAGTATCCTTCGTTATCCCCTAGTGCTTTGCGGTAGTACGTTGCCATAATCGCCCTGGTTACATGAGACGAGAATAAAGAAAATTCAAACCAGAATTAAAATACAGGAGGATTTGATTTATTCTTGTCATATTCCATTGGTACAGTCAAATATGCTAATTTACTGTAGTACACAAAAATTTGAAAATGTCCAAAACGCTTTTTAAAATGAATTTAGATCACATCACATTTTAGCAGTTAAAGGTCTTTATTTCGACTTTTAATTAAATTAGAGAACGTCTTATCTGCCCCAGATTTTCCCTTTGTGCAAATGGCTATCTAATTTATTTACTATGTCGTGGGCATTTTTCCCCATACGAATTATTCTTCTTTTGAGGCTGTTTCTCGTAGCTTCTCTGTTCTGTGCCAGTGTTCAATGAAAATAAATAACATTTACGAGGTGGGAAAAAAGAAAGAAGAGCGTGTATACATTACAGTGGTTTCTGGGATACAGCCATCCAGCGAAGTGTTTTTTTTTTCAACAAAAGTTCGGTTGAACTAACCCAATTTCATTACGGCAATCTGGACGCTCTATACACTGTAGTTGGGCTAAGGTTCAGGTAAATCGGTTTTGAACTTGGTTGTCGATTTTTTTTAGTTTTTGCTGTAGTGTAACAGGGCCTTAGTCGACTGCCACAGCGATTGATGTTTTTTAAAACTTGAGCTCTTCGACAACATAATTCTGACTGCTTTCGTCCCTTTAACATTTCTACAATAATGTACAGTTTGGCCTTAAGTGAAATTGACGATCTTTAGCGCTGGCCATGACAATACTGCATACATTACAGTAATAGAGAGCAAGGTCAAGTTCAAACGGCAAGAAGTTGGCCTACGAGTACGCAATATGCGCACCACAGGACCACTGCGTGCCATCGCGGTGCGTGTGTAGTAACTGGAAGTATGCGATATCAGAGTACGTAATAAAAAGAGAATTTAAACAGGATTTAATATGATTCTATTCGGTTCCATGGTTCTTTATGTCAGTGTGTACGTTATATCCCAGGTACGTTGTAAATGGGTTTGACTATATATGTGTGTATGTGTGGCTTGTGACTGAACAACATGTCAGCTTGAGTTGAAAATGTGTATACGCCTTAATAATGGTGGTGGAATGACAATATTATAACAAAGCGTTTCCACGAGACAGAAAAAAATAAAAAATAGATCTAAAATTAAAATAATTTGCAATTGCTGCAATTTGCTGTGTTAGGCAAACACCCTTCCACTTTAAAGTGTTCCTTGTTATATCACTTGCAAATACAACACCTCAGTACTCAACTGAACAGTGCAAAGTCTGCCTGATAAGGCTGGATAACGTTAACAAAACTTAACAATACTGGCTTGTTTTTTTATTCATCTTTTTGTGCATGTATTTTTTTTTGTTTGTTTTGTTTTGGTTTGGTTTGCTTTTTTTTAATCTTAGAATGGAAGCAAAATCTTGATAAATTGGAAATTCATCTTCAAAACTGAACATTTTGTTGTGTTAACCTGCTGTGCCTGTGGATAGACACTTGGATTATATTGATAGTTTCTTATCTAGCTGATGTAAAAATGGGAACTAGCATAATAAACACTGAGATAAATAGTCGTAAAAAAATAAAATTAAAATAAGAAGGTTACTTTAACAACCCCAGAATATAATAGAATGTTTGAGCTTGTGTTACCTGTCTGCTAAACCCTTGAAGATAACAAACAAGCTTGTAAATGATTACAGCTTTAGTCCTTTAATGCACTACCCATTAAAAACAATTGAACATGTTATCAGGCATTTGGCTTGATATGAGCTATATGCACAGAGAAAAGCTGAAAAGGAAACATAACCAAATATAGTAATGGGTTTGTTAACGTTTATCCGAAGGTTTGGCAACTACAGTACAGTCGTCAGAGTTGGACAACTTATACCTTCTTGTCAAATGTCCTTTTGAATATTTATCATGACTGTGGCAGGGCAGAAGCCTTGCTGCTGTACATAGTGTGTGTGCGGGAATGTAAGGTTGGCAGAAATGGGGTTAAATCTGGCACTGTCATTCCTAAGTTAGGTAATGTATGCTAATTGAGGAGTGGCCACATGTACAGTATATAAGTAAGGAGAAATACTTTGTTTGTTGGAGTGTTTGGTGAGTTTTGACTTGTTCCAGTGTTTTTGATTGTTGTTTTTTGAATTAAATGGGTGCAGCAGTGCTTCACTGCAGCTTCTGTCTCTGAGTCTCTAATTCCTGCTGGTAACAGCTTGGGCCGTGACACTATCCTGTCATAATGACAAAAGAATTCCATAAATCGTACCTGACGTGCACTTACATTCTCAATATATGTCTAAAATTTGCAGTTTTGAAAAAATTATATCTCTTATCATGCTAGACTAAATAAAGCTCTGTTTGTGTGTGTTTCTTGATTTACAGTCAGTGACTGCAGGATCTACTTGACCAGATTGTCTTCCACCACAGTCATATGTAATTCAGGCCAGATCAGCAAAGTAAAGTTGTTCGATCCTTGATCCTTGTAAAGTTGAACTTTTAAATCCTTTTCTAGCCATGTTTACAAATTACTATGGCAAAAGAGAGTCTGACAACTACAATTCATGAGCTGCTCCAGAACTCGGATCAAAGTACCTTAACATGAAAATGTTATTTGAAATGGCTTACTCTTTAACCTTGGTAATACATGTTTACTTGGCTTCTTTCAAAACTGCACAGGTGAGATCTACATAGTGACTCAAAGTGCACAGCAGGTAAGATACTTGGAATAATTTAATTAGCTATAACTCCTTTTAATGAACATTAGAACAACCAGACAATCTGCCTACATAGAAGGACCAAGGGGTCATTTTGACCTCTACTATGTTTTTCTATATGTTATAATTGGCAGTGGTTTGATTTAAGACACCATTATCATTTCTGATAGTACATTTTCTATTACTGACATTGCCGGTGCTAAAAATTAATTCTTTAAGTACATAAAGAGTGCTTGTAAAATAAAACATGTACATTTACCAAGTCATTGTGTATTTTACTCTTTTACATTCAACTATAACTGCCATTAGGAATATAACAAAAATATGAAGTCAAAACAATATACATCCAAGACTGATCACTGAACAGGTGGGCACAGTATGCCTCTTCGTTGAAGAGTCTCACTTTTTGCATATGAACCATTTTATGAAACACAGACAGCATTCTTGCACTGAATACTTGTGTTAGTTGTCTTATTTCCATTTCTAGAAATCGTGAGCAAGAATTACCAGACAAAATGCAATGGATTTGCAATGTCTTTCAGCTTTTGTAAATCTTGTGTTGCAGTAAGACCCATTCTTCTAGCAGCCATCTTAACTGTGAAAAAATAGTAACTGCATTCTAAGGCAAATGCCATTTTCAACTTTAAAGGCAATATTACCCTGTGGTTGTACCAGAGTCTGAGGATTCCATATCAAGTTGTGTGGTTCTCCTTTCAATTTGAAGGTGACCACCAAAACAATACTTTGGGCATATGCCTGCTTGTCAGGTATTTGCTGAGCATTTTATATCAAAGCTGCCTATAGGCCCCTCCGTGGAGTGACGTCCTCTGTCCTGCCTCTCGAGGTAAGAAGCAATCACTGCATGGAGACCTCAGTCTCCTTTGCCTTTCACAAACAGGTAGGTAGGGTGAGTATAAAACTAACCTTCCAGTTGTGTGATTGACTCTTTTAAGAGCGTTCTCTCCAGTTTTTTTTCTGTAGTTTCCATGCGATTGTATTGCTGGAAGTAGGCTTGCCACTTCCCCAGAATCAGAAACTCAGCAGCTGAAGGCTGAGCTAACACTACACAACTGTTTTGTCAAAAAAAAAAAAAAAAAAAACTTCAACAGCCTACATCGCACAGCAATCGTAGTCTGCTTTCTAACCTCTGCAGCTTGCTGCATGTACCTTTCTTTGATTTTCCTCTGTTTTTTGCAGCTCTAAAAAAAAAAAAAAAGAGAGAAGAGAGTCCAGCCTTGCTCTGCCGCTGCTGTTGACTCGAGGGCTCTGGACGACCTCGGCACGCCCACTCACTGTGCTTGGCCTACAGCCCCAATCGGTTGACTATTACTATTGTTTTTACACAGACACACAGCTCAGTACCTTGGTGCTTTGCCCTCGGTACTGGTCGCCTCTTGACGGCCTTCCAGGATGGCATGCTGCGCTCTGTTACCCTTCCCGAGCCGCGAGCTTCAGAGCTGGGCACCGTCTCGGGCACCTTATTGCAGATCTCGGGGTTCCAAGGGCAAGCCCTGGGCAAAAGGAGAGGGTTCGGAGAGGCAAGGGTCCCGGATGCGGACAAGTCCGCCTTACTGGATGCATCTATCTCCCATGGCCATACTTTTGGAGCAGCGGTAGGTGAGGTCCTACAACGCTGTCACAGAGAGTGAGAGGCATCCCGACAGGTGGCTACAATGCTCCCTTCCCATTCCCCGGCACGGGGAAGGGGGAGGCAATGGCGTCCGGCAGTTACTACAGTATCCCAGAGTATTCCAATCCCTACAGCGCCACGGAGCGACCTGAGGCACCGCCTCCAGGCCTCCATGGCAAGGAGCCATCAGCAAGGACGGGGACACACCGGACATGGGGCCCCAGTGCACCAGCGCCCACGGAGACAGTTTGAGCGGAACTGCCCCAGTCAGCGTCCTAAGCAGCCTTCGCCCCAGCCTCAGCAGCCCCAGCAGGGGGACTGAAGGCTTATGACACAACACCATCTGCAATACTGGCGCAATGGCACCTCAGACTCCTGGGTGCTCACCACCGTACACACCGGTTACGCGCTGCAATTCCACTTGGGACCTCCTCCCTTTCAAGTGATCAAGGTCACATCTGTGAACGACCCTTTCCAGGTCTTGGCCCTCAAACAAGAGGTAGAAACACTACTTCAAGAACAAGCCATCCGTCCCTAGAACACACCTCTCGAAGAGACTCTACTCAAGATACTTCTTGGTGCCAAAAAAAGGATGACGGCCTTCGCCCCATCCTAAACCTGAGACACCTCAATGGGTTCTTGAAGGAGAGAAGGTTCCAAATGGTCACACATTGCCACATCCTCCAGTCTGTCTGGCTGAGCGACTGGTTTACAACAGTGGACCTGAAGGACGAATATTTTCACATTCCTATCCGTCCAGCGCACAGGAAATATCTCTGCTTAGCCTTTCATGGGAGCATCTTCGAGTTTTCTGTGCTGCCATTCGGCCTCTCCTTAGCTCCCTGCACATTCTCAAAGTGCATGGATGCCATTCTAGCTCCCTTGAGGCTGTGAGGGATAAGGATGATGAACTACCTGGACGACTGGCTGATTTGTTGATTTGGTCCACAGTACAATTGGTGTTGTGCCAAAAATTACTGGGTCAGCCATCCAACTGGGGTTGCTTCACATGTGCCTGTTTCAAGCATGGCTCAATGCCTTTCGGCTGCACCCCAAGCGCGACTGACACCATTGGCTGACATTGTCTCGTCTATGTTGGGAAGCGCTACGTTGGTGGAGGCAAGCCCCTCGCCTGAGCGAAGGCGGAAGAATGAGAGTGATTTTCAATCGTCAAGTGGTCACAACAGATGCATCCAACTCTGGTTGGGAGCCAGTCTGGGCAGGCAGAGGAGTCAGCAGATCCTGGTCGGGTCGCTGGACATCCCTGCATATAAACATACTAGAGCTGAAAGTGGTTCACCTCGCGCTGCAACATTTCCTCCATGTGCTCAAAAACAAATATGTCCTTGTGCGCACAGATAATGTGTCAGTAGTTGCGTACGTGAACCACCAGGGAGGACTTTGGTCCCCTGGGTTACATTGAATAGCCTTTTGGCTGCTGATCTGGGCACAGAGACACTTCCTGTCCCTCCGGGCAGTACACCTCCCTGTAGTGGTGAACTGGGCAGCTAACGTCCTCTCCAGGGAGGGTCCTCACCCGTCAGAATGGCGACTGCACCCTCACGTGGTGCACCGCATTTGGGAATGCTTTGGGGAAGCCCAGGTTGACCTCTTTGCCACGGCAGAGACGACTCATTGCCCTCTGTGGTTCTCCCTCAACAGCTGTGGATGTCTATTTGGCGTCGACGCCCTAGCCCATGAATGGCCCAAAGTGCTTTTGCATGCTTTCCCGCCTATACTGCTGCTCCCTGCCTTCCTTGAGAAGGTCAGGAGAGAAGAGGGGACAGTTCTCCTGGTGGCTGCCAGATGGCCCAGGAAAATCTGGTTTTCCAACCTCTGCCAGCTGCTGCGAGGCCAGTGATGCAAAGCCAAAATCAAATAAAAATCAACAGGTTAGATTTTATTTACCACACGCTAAAGTGTAGCATACAAACTATACAATAGTCAAACACTGTCTGAAACATTTGCATGTTGAGCTAAGTTAATAAAAAAAATGTTCATGGGGCAGTATTAATTAAATTTGCATTCATAGTAATCACCAGGATCTAGTTGTGGTCAGTCTAATTCAGTCTTAGCAGCATACGACACCCACTCGGGAAAAACTCAATTGTGACGTCAAACCAAAACTGAGCACAACTGATCGCAGAATCTGTGCAAACTCAGATGAGTCGGGACGGCTTGAGTCGGGCTGCGTGCTGTGGGCTTTATAGCGAGGGAGCACTACATCCTGAATGAAGGGTTCACATTCTATGGTGACAGATCCTACCTAATATGTCTTCTCTGACTAACTGCTAAATTAGTTTATTGTGTAATTCTTACAAAAGACTGGTTCACTATTAATATTGTGAAATTGACAGTTTAACAGATATTTTGTAACCAAAGCCATTCAGAAACAACTGATTTACTGCATAGGAATCTGATAATACTCTTCCCAATTCACAATGCATCATTGCCCTGTAAACAAGTTCCAGGTTGATTGATTCTTATGGGATTTAGTTTAGTCATTTAAATTACTCAGTACCAATTGTTAGATACATCATTTTTTTCTCTGGGGATGAGTGCTGTTTGAACCTGGAATATTCATTACAGAGTGTGCTTTGAATAAAAAGGGAATACAGTTACAGGGCTCCTCAACTACTCCATGACTTATCAGCTTATGAATTCACTCAGTAAGAGGCATTATAAACAGTTCCAAAATGATGATGACACTGTACCTTCTGTCCTCCCTTCAAACAAAGGCCTTTAATCAGATGAAGATTTAAATATGGATGATTTGCCAGACGTAAAAGAAAATGTTAGAATTTGTGAATGGCAGGCAAATGTTTTTTTCTTTATTTTGGGGTATGAATATTTAAATATGAGTAACTTTAGGAAGATTGTACTTTGGAAATGATGTCACTGATACGTCCAAGTGCTTTCTAATGGGCCGAAAGATCAGGCTACACTTTGGGCCTATCTTTTACACTGAGTCAGGTAACCTGAAGCTTACAGACCTGCAAACCCAGACAACCTCTAAACAATACACTTGAGCCCCTGTAGGGGAAGACCTTCTACTGAAACTCTAGACCCTGCTGAGGGAGGCCTGTATTAAAATTGCCAGCATCTGCGGGCCTGTGTGAATAGATAACAACGACCTGAAAGTGCTTTAGATGTGAGCACCTACGGTAAACCTAGTGCAAGGTCTGCTGTATGCTACAGTGGGACCCACAGGAAAAGACAGGCAAGTTATAAATATGTATATGGGATGAAGATGAACATTAGGCCTTTATATAGCTTTGTAGAAACTTCTTCATCAGTATAGAGAAAGAAAACCTTGCTCAACATTTGAAAACAACTGCATACAAAACACTGGCTACACACGGAGTACAATGAGAAGTCTGAGTGTCGGAAATGAGTAAATGGTTCCAGAATCAAGAACCTTAAGTACACCTACAGTAGAACAAATATTTCTGACTTTTTTTTGACAGATTTTTCTTGGGATCCTATTAAAATGCACTATTTTCCTTGTGCTGCCTTCCAGCATTGCTTTGGTAGTGCAGGAGACACAACCCCTGATACCACCTCATCAGCATCTTCAGAAGTATCAAAGCCAGATACTAATTCACCAGGGGCTTGGGCTGCAACTATTCAACCTGGATCAAGGGAGGAAGGCACAGGAAGCTATAGTGCACAGCAAGCCAGAATCCCAAATGGCAACAATTCAATTTCCAATGGCAATGGCCTTACAAAACATAATAATGGCGATCATGTCTCAAAAGCTGCTTCCAGTCGTCACAGTTCATCTAAACACTCCAGCCATGATTTTCAACATGAAACCTCAGAAGGGGCTAAGAGCTGTGCTTACATACCCAGGCCATCTATCATTAAAGGGTCAGAGGTAGGTGGAGATGATTGCTTACTGTTGAAAATGTTGGTTGCTTATTTTGAGTCCAGATCATTATTGATTACAGGCAATTACATTGATCTACTATTGACCCCCAAGATTGTTTCTATTGGAGAGTATTTTCTATACAACATCCTTCTGGTAATAATTGAGAGTCATACAGCATTTAGCCTTAACTTTAAGACGAATGATGGAGAAGACTGGATGCATTTCAATACATTTCTAATATGTGCATGTTTATTGGAACAGAAAGGGATTTAACAGTGTGTTTAAATCATGTTTGGTCTCTTGTCAAATTATGATTTCATTCCTGTTCACATATTTATGGAAAAGTTGTATCAATAACACCAGTCATCTTCTGATGCTACAATTAATTTTGACCCTTTGCATCCAACTACAGAGATACTGTTACTGACCTTGCCCAGTAGAGTATATTGCAGACCAAAGAAGAACACCAGGACTAAGTTTGTAAAGGGTTAAATAAATTAGAAACAGAGAACTATATGATGATTTTCCATGTGGAATTATATGGAATAAAAATGGGACAAGAGTAGTTGTGAAAGATAGCAACAAAACAGAGTACAGACAAAATAATGCCTCTGGAAAAATCTTCCTAAGAATCCAGTTTTACAGTGACAAATCCGAGACTGCATTTATCACTGATACTGATAAACCAATATGAACTCTTAAACAATAAGGGCCCCTACCCACCAGGAAACAGGATAAAGACTTTGATTTTGTAAAAAAAAAAAAAATTATCTATAAGTGGTTTGTGTTTTACCATGTCCACCCATGTCCGTTTTACAGATAAACTGCTCTGGTGTGTATAAAATCATTAGTTCAACACAAAAAATAAAGTAACGCTTTCCTTGTTTAGGTTACTTAAAAAAAGAACGGTATTATACATTAATTTGAAAATGATTATGCATTGATTTAAAACATTATATTTTATAATACCATCAGCTTGCTTTTCTTGGAACAGTAATAAGACAAAATGATGAAGGTATTATGTGATCAAACATGCCTATTCACCTATTAAAGTCTTCAATGTCTGTAGCCTGTTTGAAGTGCATAAAACAAGATCCACCTTTCTGTGTAGGAATGGGAGATCAGTTACTGGATAGTGCAAAATGCATCCACTGCCTGTTCAAAATGAAAATAATTTTAATGCATTATAATTAAAGTCTATGGGCTGTTACAATTATTCAGAATAGATTAGTATATTGAATAAATAAAAACGTGTATATACTTTAAAAATCTGAAATATTGAATTATACTCGCAATATACCTTAAATGAGAGGAATCTTCACCTTATTGTGTCTTAAAGGAGACTTGTCTTCAAAATATAAATCGCCAGTTTTATTTTCTGTATCGGCATTATAAAAGTGATTGAATATTCAAAGCTACAGTGCTGTGGGAACAGTCCACTTTGTGGATTTGAAGTGAGGATTTGAATGCACTAGCTCTTAGAAGTTAATCAGCAAATAGCCCTGTGTCATTTATAAGTGGTTTACTACTTACAGCAGTGTACTGATTAAAAGTTGCATCTAGTTTGTTTAGGTGGTAATGTCAAGGCTTTATTAGTATTGTCTGCTATGTCGCTACACTTTCTGTAATAGCTGGTGCTTTATAGAACATCATTTCGTCAACAAAATACTATGTTCATGGTTCGCAAACACAACATAAATATAGTGGTAATTGCAGATAACTAAATGAAATTGTGCTACCTGCCATTACATTTTAAATTAAAGATCATATATTATAGTTACAGCACAGATTTGACATACATTTTATCTACAATATATTAAATCTCAAGTCTAATTCAATGTCTTGGGTCAAGAGTAATTTACTCTCCATACTACATATTTCAAATTTCTTTTTTTTTTTTTAAACTATGAAACTGCACTAATGCAAATAAAGAAATGACAATATAGTATTCCTTTCAGATTGTCTTGCTATAGTAATATAAAGCATCCTGACTCTCTCCAAACACATAATATTGTATTTGTTATAAACATGTACCTTCCAGGAAAATTCAGTTGACAGATAGGTAAATTCATAGATTAGGTTGAGGGGGACTAATATGGCGGCGAGAAATCTTTAAGATTAAGAATCTAGTCTCTTATTCACCAGTCACAATCATGCATTGCAAGCGAGTGATTCAACTGTACATTATTACTTTATTTTTTTATGAAAACCCAAACTTATTGGTCACGTGTTTCTGGTAATTTCTGCTACAATTAGCTGTCCCGGCATTCTCTAGCTACTGCATGCTGTATATTCACAATTGACCATGGAGACACCAGGAACCAATGAAGTACAAATAGCTTGATAACATTCGAACTCAAGCTGAACAGTAAAATGTATATTCTTTGCGCATTCAATTTAAATATCATTCGTAATTCATATTTTTTCATTACATAAAACACACAGTAAGCAGCTTATCTGGAACGCTGGATACCATTATAAACATACAAAATTAGGACCACTTTGTCATTTAGGGGAGTGGTCCCGGAGATAATTATTACCTGTACATATTGTTATAGATCATTAACATAACAAAATTCACTTCATGGGTAAACTGAATAAAATAATGATTGTTTATGACTCATATGAAATGACAGCGTTAGCTTTGAAATTTGGGGTCAGGGGTATAAAAGCATTTTGAAGGACAGAAGGGTTAAAAGGACAAAGTGGAACACTAAGTGCATTTTGCTGAACTTTTATAAGAGTTAAAAGCCAATAGTGTTTGCAGGATAAATTTAGCCTGGAGCTTGGCTGGGTGGTTGAGATGTGTTTGAGCGAGGCAGCAATAGACACATTGAGAGAGGGCATTGATTTTCATTATCTGTGTTTCCTATGGGTCATAAAAATAACAATTTTATTCTGATCTACCAATGCATTTCATGCTGCTTCTTGGAAATGGCAAAAATATACTAAAGCTTCTATTTTACGTGGAAACTGTATAGGGTGTAGCCACTTTGTAAGGAATGTGCTGTCCCACATCCTCATTACTAAAATTCACCCTGCCTCCCCTGGGCACTATTCTTGACAATACTATTTGCTCACTACCTGCGTTCAGAGATATTGTATTGTGGTCATATAATTCCATGTGTCTCCGCACTCTCCAGTTTTCGCCAGTCCCTTAAGATGATGTCATTTATATGCATGTCTGAAACATGTATCAGCATGCTATGTAAAACCACTTTTACCAGCCATAAAGGAGGTATATGGTGAGTCTCCTTTAGGAGTCCTCTGCCTGTTTAAATATTGATAGAATCATCCCATTGCAAACCTACATAAATAATGAAATGGTATCCTGTGTTTTTTTGAGACTTGACATGATGTCTCTTTACACTCTGAATCCAATTGTATCACTTACATTACAAAGTGCATACTTACAGTACTTTCATAAATCTCTATAATGTATTTTTTCTTTCTGTTATACCACATATTTGAACATAATGTACTTCATATTTGTTTTATCCAAGTCTGCGAAAGGGTACTTAAACTATACCTGAATTTTTAACCTTGATATTTTTTTGTATTTTTTTATGTTTAAAGTAAAAATGTTACCAACTATGTTCTTAGAAACTGAAACTGCTAGTGGTTTCAAAGAAAAACAAATGAAATGATTATCTCTGCATCATTGCTTCCTTTGGGTGTCCCATGCTGCTTATCAGAGACACAACTTTCAAGGGGAAACACATATATACTTTATATACTGATACTGCTAAATTGCATAAAAGTATTTAATACAGCTACATGTCCTGTCCAGTCATTATGTGAATGCTGTTATCAGAAAAGCACCGTTTTTCATAAAAGCTAACTTCTACACTGAGACATTAACAAATTTAAAATGTGAGGAAATGGGCCAGGAAGCTAAGGTTAAATTGTCCCTATGTTGTATACAGAAGTGCAAGCTAGCAATGACCACACAGGTTTTGGATGTGTTTAAATATACAGATCTTTATATATCTCATAACCATGCCACTTTGCACAAAAATGCAAGCAGCTGCAACTGTCATTTCAAAATTGTAATGCAATCACAGGTAGTTGAGCTGGCCTGCAGATGACAGCAGATAAAATGCAATATTTCAGCATGTTTCCAAACATGTGGTGTAACAGGAAAACCGCATTCTTGTTAACGGTTACTGGTTTCTACAAAATTTTCTACAAATTCTTCAAAATCACCACCCACTCTGTGTAAAAAAGATTATTGTAAGGCAAGATATTAGTTGTAAATGTAAGACTATATATGATTATGGTTTCTATATATATATATATATATATATATATATATATATATATATATATATATATATTCAATTTTTCAACAGTAAGGCATACTATTGTGTGTACAATATTGAATGTATATGACATACCAGTACTGTATTCAGAAAAAAAAACTCTCCCAGTAAATTATTGTTTAAAACGATTATAATTTTAGCAGTTTTAACAGGCTGTTTAGCACAGTAGTGTTGAACACATTTTACCATGTGGATTTTCTAAATCTTTTCTGTAATGTAAACAGATCTGCTTCACTGCTTTTATCCAGTTAAAGCCTGACTGATAGAGCAAGATTACTTTCACTTTTACTACTTCAATGAACTGGCAAAGAGGAAGCCTATCGAATTCTAACACCAAAGCTGTTAAAAGTCACAACACAAGAAGCATACACTTAGAATTTAAACAATTTGGATGACCCTCATCTTGCACTTTGTGAACGACTCAGATTATCTGGCTGATGATGGTAAGTACAGATACACTTTTGAGGGAAAATATTAAAGTAACTTTTTCAGAAGTTATCATTTTCAAATCATGCCTTCACCACAAAGTATATGAGTAAATTTGCAGATTAGTGAGTAAAAAAAAAAAAAAAAAAAAAAATCTATAAATGTCAAGCAGTACATGGTCTTCCCCTTTATATCTCAGTGTATTGGAAAAACAGTCTCAAAATTTAATAATAAAAAAGGTTTTATAAACATGTAAATCCCCTTTGCTGGTTAAAAATGATTAGTTAAATTAATCTAATTTCTTGGGTTCCAATGTCTAACTCATGTTGATCTCCAGCTCAGATAATCTGTGATTTTCAGCACGATCTCCCTGCCTGAAATTCCAGTTACTGTTGTTTTTTGAGAGCTAGACTCAAGAGAAAATAATTGACAATCTCATCTATGGTACTAGACACAATACATTTCCAAACAAACCAACACGGGACTACTTCCACTGGAGTGACTAAGTATGAACAGTGACACAATTTGTAGAAGTCGTCCAAAGTAGGATTGCAAAATAAATTACTTGAAAAGGAACCAATGCAATCTGCTATTTGGTATCTATTGGAACAGAAGCTTTGGAACAGAATTTTAACTGTAGCCTAATAAACAGTTATCTTTTCTAGAAATGACATGACCTGAATCAATAACATTCATGAAATGATAATACAATACAGTCTTTCTTGGTAATGATGCTGATTCAGTAGTCAAAAACATTGAACTTTCAAGATAATGACGTGGCTTTGAATTACTGGGTATTTTACTGGTAGTATATGTCAGGACAACAGACTGTACATAATTCTGCTTAATGAAGTTAAGGCTGATTATACTTACACAAGCACCTACATTGATGAGTAGAAATTGGATGTCAACGGGATTATATTGCATGCTTTCTTTCCAGATGGAATCTTGGGATTAATTAATTAATTGGGTTTTCCCATTTAAGCGGGATTTAACTGATTCTCAGGGACACTATTGAAAATGTGATAGTTAATTCCAGGCCTCTATCCTTTTGAGTTTAAAATTATATAAAAAAGAAAGTAATAATATTTTAGAATCACATCCAAGCTACACCAGCCCAGTCCTCCGGTAAGGACTAGCCACTGTATTCTCTATGAGAAGACTCAATTCTGTTTTCTTGTTCTTTTAACTTTTAAGGGATCCACAAAAGAGGATGAGCTGTCAGGAGAGGCTGACTTACTACAGACAGAAAATGGAGCCTTATCTGGTAAGGAACACTAACTGAAACTTCTTTCTGTGTTCCTGTTTTCTTGTCTCATTGTTTATATCTGCAGGCTTGGTTTTCATTTTAATGCAAAGCGTCCTGAGAGGGCCTTGCTGGTTTGCTTGCTACCCAGGCGAAGGTAAAATCTGCCTCAATGGAAGAAATAATAGCAAAGAAAGCTGATGATGAAAGTTCAGCTCTAGACAGAGATATAACTGAAAACACTGAAAATATTGATATTGTAGCGAGCCATGGCAGTAGCTCCCTGCAAAAGTGACTAGAATGGCTTTGCTACTCTAGTCCACAATCTCTGGCAGCTGCATAGTGTTACTGCCATGTTATATTTGGCTGGAGGTTCTGCTAAATTAACCCCCCTGGGTTTTCACAGGTAAGTTTGGGTCACTAACAAACCATACATGGGTTGGCTGATGCAATGGTCTGGACCGATCAAGGGGACAAGACTTTGTGCATGGAAGAGGAAGGAAAAGAAAGAGAGAAGCTGACATTGTTCAGCCTGCAACATGCAGAACATACAGTAGGTACAGAGTAAATTTTTAAATCTTTAAATTTTAGATTAATAGAAAACAGTTTTCTCTTGAACATTGGTGAAGAATGGAGTACAGTATTAAACAAAATATAAAGAGGTTTATTCATGAATAGAAAATACTTATGCAGACATATTTTCCAGTGGAAAGATAGAGGGATTACACCAAAACAAAAACGCATCTGCCCGACACACTCTGTTCTGTTTGAGTGATGTCATTTCCATTGTTTGTGTTTCATGTGTGGATGAACAATGATCAGCTGTGAGGAGAACATGCATAACCACTGAATTAGTATGCATGTACCATGTACTGGGAACGAAAGAGACAATTACCCCCTGCTGCCATGCCCCAGTGTGCCCTATTAAAATTTCATCATTCTGCAATCGCTGCACCTGTGCAAAGGGGAATAAACCAATGAGAACAGAAATGGAAACCCCCCCCAGCAGGATAGTGCTATCAAAACACTGGAGAAATCCCCCTGAGGGGACAGGGTGCAGAATATGATTGAAAGCTGTTTTCATTCATCTTAAAGCTGAAATCCTGTATACATTAGCCTAAAAAGCCATCCCGACAGGCAAAACAAGATGTTTCACGCTCTACTGTTCTCTCATAAAATGAATATGCAATAGTTGTTTATAATAAGAGTGTTGGAAAAATATCAATAAAGAAAGAATTTATTTATTTCAAACATGAAACTAAAGCACAATTCCACCAATCATACTTCAACACAGAGTAAACAGATGGAAGTGAAACTGTGCATGTGCATGAATAATGAATTTCACAGGTGGGGTTTCCATGGCAAAATTGAAAAAAAGTCTCACCTTTTTCTCATTCTGTTTTGGTAGTAACTTTCAGGTAATTTGGGTTTCCATGTAGTTTTGTTTTAGGGATAGAATTTCAACTTCCAAATGCAAATAACCCAATTAATGTTAAAATAGCTGAGGGTATATTTAAGTGCTTCTGTCTGAGTTCTTGCTAATATCGTGCAGCTTTCTGGAAAACATGGTATTTTTAGGTTGTGTAGAAGAACCGCAAGTGCAGCCTGAGTTCATTTGGACATCGAAAGATTTACATTTTTTAATAAAAAAAAGCGCAGGAAACCAAAAACAACCCCCCCCCCCTCCCCCCAGAAAAAAAACAAAAACCCAGACAGAGTTTTACACACACACAAAACAAACAAAAAAAAAATCCATAAGAAAATGCAGTGTAGCTACAATTCTTGTATTATTTGCTAAACATTTTTTGAATGCATATATACATATTAGTGTTGTCAGATCCCCTCCCAAACCTCTAGATGAATGCAAGAAAACCTTTAGAATTGCCCCAGACACCTCTAGGAAAAAGAAAATTATTTAGTATGAGGGCTCAAGTTCCTGTTTTTCTAATTGTAAACACAATTAGGCTGCTGAAATGTTCAACATATATACTGAATTTGCTGAGACAATTCATGCAAGTAACACTGAAATACAACTTTAAATAAGACAAGAAGCACATTATTTTAAGTCCTATTACAGTAGATTATTGTTAAGAAGTTGCCAGGTGTCCAGGTGCCTACTGTAACAGTTGTATGCAATTAACCAGCGTAAAAGAGCATTTCTTTTGAAAATGTATGTTCCTTATTCTGGTTAAATGAAAATGTATATTCCTTATTTTGGGTAAACACATAAAACTATGAGTACACAGGATGCAATTAATTGGAATGCACTGTACTTGTGTAATTCTTAAACCTCTAAAATGAACCTACAGTAATATTACATTGGCACTCCATGGCTAAATTGTAAGACAAAAATTTGTAAATGTAGTTTTTTTTCTTAATTTTCCAGAATAAATATTCACTGTGTGAACAACATTTAAACTGCTTTTAGAACTAAGTTAATTTCCTCTGCGACGAGTATTAGGCCCACTCCTGTGCCCCTCGCTCAAATTCTATGCAGCACAGACTCTGTGGGCCTATGGGGCCCTAATACCAGCTGCACATGAAGTGAGCAGTCAAAGTAAATCTAACGTCTGGAGAAATTCTATAGAGCTCAACGGTCACAGCTGCCAACTAGCATGATGTCACAGCACATCCACCATCTTAGTAAAGGAGGACTTGCACATTATGAATAATACATCTTGGGGAACAATGTTTTCAGACAGGAACAAAACAACCTTTAGAAAATCCTCTAAAATTAAAAAAGGTACCTTTACAAAAACCACTGCCCATTTCTTACCTCCAGATTGCCCTCTAGATCTGGAGGGAAGAACTCTGATCTGGCAACAGAAAATAGATGCTAGATGTCCAATGGAAAGTCTCAGCACCACTGAACCAATTTAAAATCAATCCGCTCAGGACACACATGAGTGTCGCGGCACTGCTAGCGGGGAGCGGCAAAATGCCATTGTGGCAGAGCAAAGATCTGCCCTTTAAATTGTAAGGGATGGGGTTAACTTCCCCTGCCTGCCTGGGTTTATTATGTTCAGGTGGCTGGGGTTGATTAGTTGATTAGGTTGATTAACGATCAATCAGCGCCCAGCCACCTGATATAAAAGGAGGCCTCTGCTTCTCATTTGGAGAGAGGGAGCTGAGGAAGCAGGTTGGTTTTTTTTTTGGTTGTTTGGAAAGCTTGAATCCAGTGAAGGCATTGCCCAGCCTGGAAACTGTTATTTTTGTAAGTTTTGCTTTTTATCTTTTTTGTGTTTAAATTGCTTTGTTTTGGCCCTTGTGCCCTTTCATTTTGTGTTTATTTATAATAAAATAGTTATTTTTTTGAACTGCAGTCTGTCTCTGGGCCTCTTTCCACTCGCCAGCCTGCCACAGCCATACATATCACTCACGTTTTATTTCAATTAGAGTGAACACACATTGATGAAAAAATGATGTTGCAGAAAAGTGTCGCAGCGGCAGAATTTTACAATGGCAAAATATCGCTCGGAGATCTATATTTTGTTGCTCAAACATTTTCCCGCCACGGCAAATCTGGGTCTAGCCGATCAGGTCCATGGTGTGGGATGTGTCATGTCATGAACTCGAATATCCATCAACATGGAGGAGCTACTGATAGCTGAAGTTTCTCAGCATCCCGAGCTATTTGATTATAAAAATAAGAATTTCAAAGATGTTGGTTAATGGACTATTGATCAAAACAAATACTAACCGCTAACACCCCGCATTAATCCAGCTACTTGACATCCTGTATCATTTGTCAGATATACACGTTAAGTAACTAACCAGTTGCCAGCCGACTGATTATTGTGTACACAATTGCAAAGAATGTGATCAGTTTTTTTTGTTAATAATTGCTGGGTTCTCTTTGGGTTCAAGCAGTAAAAGTTCAAGAATTATAAAATTTTGTAGGTTGTTGTACAGTGCTGCGGGGTGGTGGGCTATGTTTCTTTTTTCAATTTATTTTTTTATCGCCACTTCAAAAAAGTTGATGCGTGTCTACCAAGCAAATTGGTATTGCCGCGCGCCACCCCGCTTCGCTCCCTGCAAGTGAGGCTGTGCCACTCATTGTGTCCTGGGCGGCTTAAGGGCTGTTTTTTTTTTCTCTTTTTGACTTAATTGGTCCAAATTAATTACATTATCTACCCAAAAACAAGCAATCAATACTTTGCATGGACGAAAGCAACCAATCCTGGACCTGCAACTGCCGAGAGCCAATCACAGCCTGTCAGCTCGACTGGATCACACAGACACACAGCATCTTTCAACAACAACAAAGCGAGAAGAGGACAATATTACTCCATTCATATATAGATTCAGGAGAGAAAGGCTTTGGCTGAAGGTAGAAGCATGGTGAGTTAGGAGGCATTTTAGAGTGTGTGTGTTATGTGTATATATATATATATATATATATATATATATATATATATATATATATCAGTGCCTTGCAAAAGTATTCAGACCCCTGACCAATTCTCTCATATTACCAAATTACAAATGGTACATTGAAATTTCATTCTGTTTGATATTTTATTTTTAAACACTGAAACTCAGAATCAATTATTGTAAGGTGACATTGGTTTTATGTTGGGAAATATTTTTAAGAAAAATAAAAAACTGAAATATCTTGCTTGCATAAGTATTCAACCCCTGTGCTGTGGAAGCTCCCAGTTTGCACCGATGAAAGAAATTGCCCTAACGAGGACACAATTACCTTACCATTGGCCTCCACCTGTGAACCATTAAAGTTGCTGTCACATTTTCTGGATAAAAACCCCACTGTTGAAGGATCATTGGTAAGGCTGTGAATCTGAAGGAAAATGAAGACCAAAGAGCATTCTACAGAAGTTAGAGATAAAGTAATACAAATGCATAGATTAGGGAAAGGGTACAAAATAATATCCAAGTGTTTGGATATCCCAGTGAGCACAGTTGGATCAATAATCAGGAAGTGGAAGCTGCATCACACCACCCAGGCACTGCCAAGAAAAGGCCGTCCCTCAAAACTCAGCGCTCAAACAAGAAGGAGACTTGTGAGAGAAGCCACAGAGAGGCCAACAATCACTTTGAAGGAGCTACAGAGTTCAGTGGCTGGGAGTGGAGTAAAGGTGCACCAGTCAACTATATCAAGAGCTCTGCATAACACTGGCCTGTATGGGAGGGTGGCAAGAAAGAAGCCGTTACTCAAAAAGTACCATCTGAAAGCACGTCTGGAGTTTGCCAGAAAGCATGAGAGTGACCCAGCTGAGATGTGGGAAAAGGTTTTGTGGTCAGATGAGACCAAGATAGAGCTTTTTGGCCAAAACTCAAAGCGCTATGTGTGGCGCAAACCTAACACTGCCCATGCCGCAAGACACACCATCCCTACAGTGAAGTATGGTGGTGGCAGCATCATGCTGTGGGGATGCTTCTCATCAGCAGGGACTGGGCATCTTGTTACAATTGAAGGAAGAATGGATGGAGCAAAATACAGGAAAATACTGCAAGAGTATCTGCTTCAGTCCGCTAAAAAACTGAAGCTTGGAAGGAAATTCACCTTTCAGCAGGACAATTATCCCAAGCACAAGGCCAAAGCAACATTGGAGTGGCTCAAGAACAAAAAGGTGAATGTCCTACAGTGGCCCAGTCAAAGTCCTGATCTCAATCCCATTGAGAATCTGTGGCACTATTTGAAAATTGCGGTCCACAAGTGTCGTCCAACCAACCTGAACAACCTGGAGCAAATCTGCCAAGAAGAATGGGCCAAAATCACTCCGACACTGTGTGCAAAGCTGGTACATACTTACCCCAAAAGACTTAAAGCTGTTATTGCAGCGAAAGGTGGCTCTACCAAATATTAATGTGTGGGGGTTGAAAACTTATGCAAGCAAGATATTTCAGTTTTTTATTTTTCTTAAAAATATTTCCCAACATAAAACCAATGTCACCTTACAATAATTGATTTTGAGTGTAAGTGTTTTAAAATAAAATATCGAACAGAACGAAATTTTAATGTACTATTTGTAATTCAGTAATATGAGAGAACAGGAGGAGGCAATCCACACACAGGCGGAGAGCGGGCGCGAAACTGGGACCTCTTGCACTAAAGCATAGCACCGATACCGCTGTACAAAAGAACGTATATCGGGCTTATGTCCCCCGTGCACGCTACACTATATGTAAATTCAACACTACCTTTAAGTCATGAGTAATACTGATAAATACTGTGTACAGTCTTTAATGTAACACAACCACACATGTTCTTTATCGGCTCAGCGCATTTTTTTCAAGGTATCACAGTGACTCTGCAAATTAATTACGTTACTTATAATGTAACATTAAATTCAGCAGCTTTGTTAAGAGATTATTGAAACTAAAACAAAATAAAAACTTTAGCCTCGAAACTCCTTGCCTTGTGTCCTTGACATCGCCACACTATATTACGTAGCCATTGTTTTGTTATGGCCACCTTTGTTGGTTTAAAGGCTTCGGCACATAAAAATACTTTTTGTTTTTCCTTTTGTTGTTTTTGCACCCGACCGCGCTGCATTCCGACATAATTCACACTGCCGATGTTCACTGGTGTGGTTTGCTGTCAACGATATGACGTAACAGCAGCGCCAGAAAGGTTCCAATGTGGCGGCGAACTGCATTTCCAGCTAACCCAGAAAGCTGACAACATTTTTAAATACTGTCCAAATGCTTGATTTTTGGTCAAAAGTGTTGCAACGAGACACATTTGTTATGTATACAGAGCTTTTACAGAGCCATGTTATTTTACGTACAAGTTCCCCATTAAATATGGCACTAGTACTAGAATTGTTCAAACGTTATTTATTTTAGGTTTTTTTTTTTTTTTTTTTTTTTAATGTATTTATGTACAATATTCAGTTTTGTGAAGGGCTCTGAGGTGTTTTATATGGAATTCATAGTCTAGCGTGTGTGTGCACATGCATTTTTTTTTTTGTTTTTGTGCTGCAAAATTGCTATGTGTATGCCCACTAAATAATATTCTTTAATAATAATAATAATAATAATAATAATAATAATAATAATAATAATAATATATAGCAAAGGTAACACCTTATTATACTTCTGTCAACTACAATTGGTCATTGATTTGTCAGGTTAAAGTTATTAGTTAACTGCCCTTTCTATTATGACACTACACTGTGTCATTTGACCTGAATCAAAGTAGGACTCTCTTCGTCATACCTAAAGTAGAGATACTGAATATAGTGTACTTTATTATTTAAAATGTTTCATTCTCAGTAATTTGCTAAGAAGTCACAAACGATAGACAACACACACACACACAAACACACCACATATATAATATATATATATATAATATATATATATATATATATATATATTATATATATATCAATCAGTTTTCTCAATGGGACCATATAAACACTATGGCTAGTCATACTGGCCCTTAATAGACCACCACTCCAAAAAGACATGATTCAGATGAGCTGTGACAGCACTGGGGAATGTCACTTAGAATGCGAGACACATTCATCTTTCAAAAACCCCCCCTTTTCTGTCCACAAAGGATATCCTCATAACGATGTATATATGACAGAATGTAAAGAAGGCAAAAAAGGAATCTGTAGCTAATAAAGTGATTGTAGCAACCATGACAACAGAGTTAGGACATTCCAATAACTAAACTGCATTTTACTTGAGTCATTTTGTAGTGTTTGAACTGGCTTGCTGAAGCTAGTGTTTTCCCCATTGCTGCAGAAACTGAGGTCTCAAAAACTGAAGCTGTAGATAAAAAATAAATACAAGTTTGTCTAAATTTACATACAATACCAGAATGCTCATTTATTCTTAACAGTTGTAGTTCTTTTTTCTTTCTTTGTCTATTTGCTTGATTTGTATAAGTTACAAGAGTCTGAATTACATTTTTTATTACACAGTATACTGTTCTGCTTTGCATAGACACACTTCACAAAAAGGTTGTATGTGTTCATAAATTCAATACACATTGCTAAATAACATTAAACTGGATCCACTCTTAACCAGGTTCCAAGGGCCATTCGTTATACTGGATTTTGGTCTTGGTTTTAGTTAGACTATAAATCTAGCATGGTCACAGGGCATATTGGTTACATGATCTCAGCTTTGGAGAGACTACAGCATGTACTCTTATCATCATGTTTCATCATAGCTGGCAGCCTTTAAGAAAATGGGACCTAGATTACATCAGGGAAAATGAAAAGTACTCTCAGGTATGTTAGAATGTGTTCTTTCATGACCACGGTACATGGGGAGGTCAACATGGGGCTCCCCACAGTCCTCTGGATATAGTGTAGGGAAATTGCAGCGTCAGCTGAGGCTATGCCAACATATAAAAAGCAGATTGTTAGTTTAGTACTCAAAATGACCTGATTACTGAAAGTGGTACATACTGTTTTTTTTTTGTTTGTTTTTTTTTTTAAACTGGCTAAAGAGTATCACATCCAGTTAATTCACTCTCTGTTGAAGAACATAATTTACCGTAGATGGTATTGACGGCTAGTTTTTTTTTTCCATAGCTTGTCCGCTTCCTCTATTTCAAATGTCTCAAAAGCCACTGCCTAGTTGCAACACCTCATGGGGCAGATAGGTCTAGGGTTGCGAGTTCCTGTGCAGCTGATTCCTGTCAATGTACTTTCCTGCTTAGCATTGACAACATGCTGGCTTAACCTTTGCAAGTAAACTCAAGTACTAGTTTTCTTCAGTCCCGGAGGCAACCACCCACTTTATCACAATGAACCCCAAGCTAGACTAACCAAGATTTGGAAACTTGCCACATCCTCCTTGTCAGTTAAGTTGTCTGCTGGGGCTTAATCTCAGAGCACTGCAGTCATGAGAATTCTGTATTCACCACATTTCATTTGTGGGAATGTTTATCTATTGGAATGATGTCATTTGCAGCTGGAGAAGAGTAGAGATCAGAGAACAGTAATGCATTACTGGGCTTAACAAGTCTAATGGAAATGATAGACTTCATATAGGCCAATAATAAATTCCACATTTTGTACACTTCGACAAAATTTCATTTCAACAACAGTTTTAATTATTTAAATCTGAATTATCTAATAAATGTTAACAATATTGAGAAATTACAATATAATTAATCTATATGAACAGTACCAATGTTTCAGTTTTTTAGCTCTGTAGTTACTTTAAAAAAAAATAAATCTGTTACATTTTAGAATCTGCTACCAGGTAACAAATTAAAACAATATTTATCTATATGTATTACAATTAATGTTTGTATGTAATTCAATTCTGGGGCAGCCGTATGAGTTACTGGTGTACACATGATGAATGTAACATTGGGTCATAGGAAGACAACACAGGATAATTATATCCATAGTTAAACTTTTGGAGACTTAAAACTAATTTTATTTTGTGGGTTTTTTTAAAAAAATTTTAAACAAATACATCAAAACATCAATTTTTATGAAAAGAAAAAAAAATATCAGAACACGATAAATAGTTTGAAATATTACCCTGAAGAACAGATCTTTTGAACTATCCTTTGTGTCAGATAAAAATGAGAGTGGCAACCTGCCTTGCAACTTTATTAAAAGATGTTTAATTTACCACAACATACATCTGCCTGTGCCTAGTAACGACAAACAGTTGGAGATACATGATAAAACATAAGAGTTGCTGGGCTGAGTTATCTACATCTCATCAGCTATCTCTTCACCCTCGAAACTTCCCCTCACTTTTTAATCTCGTTATTTAGTTCCACTTCCAAAGAGCTACAGGAAATATCAGCAAAGTGATTGACTGTTCATTTCAGAAAGAGCTTTGCAATGTCTTTCTATCTGTTACCAAAGAGTTAAGTGTGTAATAAATTCGATCACAACTTCGAATCCTGGTTGTGCAAGGCAGCCAGACTTTGCTGGAGACTTCCTGGATCCCTGGATTGACCTTTGTCATTACTGTAGCCAAAGTATTGCACATTAAAGCCTAATATCTAGTTGCTTTGGGTTTGGACCTCAATATGGCCACAGTAATAATCAAATTAAATTTCACTTTAGGCCGCTTAAGGGAACTGTGTTTGAGCTATAGATTATTATTATTAGCTATAGTCTTATTCAATATAATATCATATAATATAATGGGTTATTTATGACTTACCTACTATATTCAAATAAAAAATACCCCATACAATCCTATGTAATCTCTTCTTACCTAATTAGGTCAAACTAATACTGACAGCAGGGTATGAATGCTGTACGTAAACTCTGAAAAAAAAAAAAACATAATTTACTGTATGTTATTCTAGGTCCTATTCACAAATAGGAGCTTTGATAAATTAATTGTTTTGATTGATTAAACTTTTCACTACCTGAAGACCATTGGTACTGGTCAGTAATCCATTGAACTAGTCACCAAAGTGACTGAATGTCATATTTCTATAGTATTTTTTATATTACTTTCTATCATCTCAATTTTCTTGTTTGAGATATAAGTGTTGCAATCAGCCTTGAGGAGTCTTTTTAAATGCATTTTTGCAGGAATAGTGAGCACTGACCAATGATCTAAGCAGAAACAACAACTGATAGCCATACAGAATACACATAATATGATACTGATACTAAACAGGCACAAAATTCAACTTAATCCTTTTAAGTTTTATATTTCATACTGGTGAACAAAATCCTAAGCAATCAAATATCAAGTTCTTGTCTATAACAAACATTTTCTGACATGGCATTCTTCCAGTCTGAAGGTGCACTGACAAAGTGAGTCACACCCAGAGTGATGTAAGCTCAGGCATCCTTGTACACCGTGTTTTTTTTTGGCTCTGAGGCAGTAGGATGTCACTGGTTTGGAACATAAACATTGTTTTTTCTCTCTCGACATAAGGGCCTAACAGCATTGCATGCTGAGGTTGCATGGGCAAATAATTCTGCTCACACCTGCTTCCTTTATAGCAGGAGATGAGTGACGAATAGTCCCCGGTGGGAGTTTATGTCCTCTTTTGTAACAAAGTAGGATTAATCAGCCCTCCTCACATGCAGCCAGCTCGCCAAAGAGCACTCATATTTAAACTCCATCCAGGATGAGTCAAACATAAGGACTAAAGCGTGATTTCGCTGTTAAAAGTCTAGGATTGAACCCACATAGTCACTTACTTAAAAACACTGCCACTGATGAAGGCATTAGCCTAAAAAATGTGACTATAGTTTTGCCTTTCATTGCAGATGGACATTTTTAAATCGTTTGCTCCGGCCTTTCATTATCTTTCTCCTTTAAAAAAATGTGCTTACCAAAATTATACATTTGAGATTTAGCGACAGTAAATATATAATTTTGGTAATGAATTGTATAATAGGCATACAGTATGTTCAAAGGTTTTTTTGATAACTTGTTTTCAAAAGTGAGAATGCTGTTTTATCATAGTAGTGAATGCAGCACAGTATGAATAGTAGAACATCAATATTCATCAGGCACTTGGTAGAGTTTAGGCTGTGGGATATATCATGTCACAGTTACACACCAAGATGAGACAAGGTTCTTGTATTCTTCTGAAGCAGTTGTTGTGAGGGGGTCTTTACCAGAACAGAGCCCCAATTGAAGCAAAGTCTTTGCTGCAACAGTTGGAGACCTTTCACTGAACGAAGGTCACCATGCAAGGGGCTACCCAAGCTGTCAAATGATTTCAAATACTTTCAAACTAGGTTCTTTAGAGCAACTGTCCCAAGCTCATATGTCAGCACTCTTGAACCTAAGCGTCTAATTCCCACAAAACTTCAAAATCCCAGTCATTAGGCATTTTTTTTCCTAGGCATTTTCCTGAACTACCTTTACCAGTAACAAGTTTTGGCAGAACCATAATTAAGTGAGAAAGTATGAGCGCTATAGTTTATAGATTAATAAAATGGCTCTGCGAGATGCTTAGAAAAGGTGTTTTTATTCAGCTATAAACCTATACTTTATTACTATCATACAAAATGACTGATGAAGGACAGTTTATTGAAAAAAGTATTTCTGTTTGGCTAAGACAGTGACACTATATATATTATGAGCTAACACAAACTATAGCAACTATAGTGATATAAATAAGAAGTGCAATATAGTGTAACTTGTTGGTTCTTCACTATGTAATGTAACCTTAAAAATCAAATTACGAAAGTCCCTGTTTATATCAGCAGAGCAGCCCAGGCTGTGTTTAAATTTGTAAAAAAGCCAAACAATCTGATTTTAACACTCCACAGGCAAAAGCAGGCTCACATTGCTCCACCAATCTGTCCCTGTCCTTCAGGGGACCACAGTGACTGTGCATAAGAGTTATTTGTTCTTGAAAGATTTGTATTAATATGTACAAAGAGCAAGTTAGCAAAAGTATTACAAATACATGTGTCTATGTAGAAAATAAAATGCTTTTGAATGTCAACTGCACATTTTAAAGGTCCTTGCTTGTTAGAACATCCTTACGGCTTTCTGACAGTATTGATTGTGCACTTCATATGCCTTGGTACTCATACCTGACTCCAGTTGTCAGAAAGACTACTATTATTTATTAACATTGTTTTTTGTAATAAAATCAGTATGTCGTAGATAGTCTGTTCCTGATCAACATTTTTTTTGGGGGGAGGGGTGGACAGGACCGGGGGACAGACAGGGCTGAAATTTTTACATTAGTACATCACAATTTCCATCAACCCAGGAAGCGTACATTTAACAGCATGAGCACATCTGGTAATAAACAGTATTCACATGGACAAAAACCCTACACATGCAAGCAATTACAGCATTGGCATGGTGAAGTTGTGTTTTGTTTTTTTTTCAGATCAGAATTATTTTTAATACAATGGCTATTTTATTTCTGTAACCTGTAGAAACAGATAACTGGAGTTCCCATTTCCCTTCGTATTTGGCGGTTTGGGACTGGGCGGTGCAGTGGATGCATCAATACAATACATGTATTTCTATTTTGGTTCTGGGTTGTGTTCCAGCCCAGATAACAATAATCTTTAAATCCATTTTGATCCAATGAGGCATATGTCAAAGGATTTTCAATAACCACAACCCAGATGTGCCCAATAGAAATGAGTTATATGTGTTATTATTATTATTATTATTATTATTATTATTATTATTATTATATTATTATTATTATTATTAAGATTTGTTTTAGCTCTGAAGGTATTTGCTGTAAGGCTGTATGTACTTTCTCTATCTGGTTGTTTGGAATCCCAGTGCTTATCAATGCATGTCCATCGGTGTAATAAAGGATGTAGGCTTCTTGGTGGGAACACACTAAACTGTAGTATAGGTCTGTGGGGAACACCTTCACTTTGTCTGTCATGGGAATACACTTCTATCCTGACCTGTACACCCACTGTCCTTTACTGCTGCTCTGAAGCAAATATTACCAATTGTGCAAAACTCGGCTGAATTGTGTAATTTATGATCTGGACAAATCTACTAGGTTGACCAACAGACTGAACTGGATTCTCTCAGTCACAACTAAACATTGACATATCCTGAATATTAAACAGGAGAATGAATGTGTGAACTGTATGTTAAAAACAATGTAAGCTCCCATGAGCAGTCGTGCTTAACTGAACATGTGCACTGGGTTTTTAACCTTTGGGAACAGTTCAGTTTTAAAGTTGCCTCTCATTAATATACTGTACCAGTTTTAAAGTAAAATGAGCTTTTATTGTTGAAGCCAAAATGATTTAGTTTCAAACCAGGCTTTCAGAACAGACAGTGTATGGTTGGTGGTTAATTACCTTTGACTCATATCCCATATGCGAGTCTATTGAGTTTTATACTGTTTTTATCGATCGCGGCATATGTCCATAAATTACCATTGAGTACAAGGGAATTCTAAATGGAAATGGAAAAATGAATTGAAAATGTAATGTTCAACAGGAGAAGGCAATATTTATTGAGACATCTGTGGCTGTAGATACCAAAACACAGAAGAGACAGAAAAAGCAGCTTGTGGTATAAAGGGCTTAGCAACATTACATGTTTTTGAGAAGGTACTGCAGGACTGACTACCTGGTTCTCTCTGTTCCCAATAGGGAACCAGAAAGGTCTGCTGAAAGGAACCGTTATAATGTGATTCAGATGAAACTGGAGACCTTCAAGTTTGAACCTGGAAACACTAACTGGTTTATATCACCGGCCTATACTTACATTTTAGTATGGTGTCGGGGGGCGGTGTTGATGCAGTGTTTTACATAAGAAGCATATTTCCCATCTTGTCTGTGAATATTAAGGTGTTATTATGTCCCGCTGGGCATTTAGTGGAAGCGGTCGTTTGTATGCAATTCACACACTTCACAGATTTTTTGTACATCTGGGAAAACAATTATCCAATTGTCATGCAACTTGTTATTAACACTATTCTGCATATGTCATTTATAATATACGATTCTGTGGATATATGGGTCTGTCTGTAAATCTGTCCATCTGAATATAACACTTAATTGTTACATATGGAGAACTGCTTGTCCAATTGTTATGAAACTTGGTATTAACATTATTTGGCATAATTTATAGAGAATACCAGATTATGGGTAAATATGGGGGTGTCTGTCTCTCCATTCTTACATTTTTGCATATATCTGGCTAATTGCTTATCTAATTGTCATGCAACTTGGTATTAACATTATTTAATATACAATACAATATAGGGAGTATCAGATTCTGGGGAAACAGCCTGTTAATCCACTTTTGCATTTAACTGGATAATATCTTATGAAATTATCAAAACCTGGTAATTTATGCTATTCTATACTATACAGTATGTATAAACTTTAAGGGGGGTAACTAAGCATGTGCATCTCATATGTAAAGGGTGAGTGTCATGGTTCAAGCTGAAGGTTATTCCTATTGGAAAACATTGATTTACACTGCCCAGTGTATCCCAATGCTTGATGGAGGGTAGTGTGTATACCTAGATTGTAATATGTTTCAACCATTACATGCAAGCAGAAAATGGATAACTTGCATTTTACATACCGTATTCTGTATCCGCCTGGCTAATAATATGTAACATTTTACAATGAAAATGAACAAAAGAAAGTCTCCACTCCCTAATCACACATGATTGATAATGCATATGGTGACTATTGAAACTGTACCTTTTTTGTTTCCAAATGAACTTTTAATATTAACAATGCACAACTTTTTAAGACAAAAACTACCAAAGAAATGAGTGCAAAATTGAAAATGAAAATGTAAAGTCATGTGACTGTATTGGTTCGACGTGTGTTTGCTTTTTTATTGTGTCCATGTGTGCAATTATTATGTAGCACACATGTATGTGTGTGTGTAATGAAACCGTCTCCGCCTCCTCCTTTCTACTCATCCACCCCAGGAGACCGAGAGCCCCGTTAAATGCCCCTTCTCGTAATGAATAAAAATGAGAGGAAAGGAAGGGCGGAGTCTACTACGTGACTCAATTATTGAATCAACGGGGCCACCCTCCCCAGTCCTCAAGCACTGGTAATGCATTTTGTGGGGATGTCTCATCATCTTCAGAGCGGCTCGCAAGAAAAGGGAGAGCTTATGACCGGGCACACGTTAGTAAAGCTTAAGACAGAGTAAACAAGCCTCCTTCCTGAAACAAGGAAACTGTTTTCTCCACAGAGCAGCAACATTCTCGGGAGTTTAAGGTACGGCTGTCCATTAGTTTACAGAATTGTTTGGTTCAGAATTATTCTCGTGGACAAAACTGCTGCTGTTCACTTAATATTAATTTTAGCCTAAATCTTTCACAACGGTACGACTAACTCAAATGCTTAAACTACTGAGTGATATTATAGGAACTTTTCCTGGGAATGGTGTACAAGGACTGCATGAGCATATGGCAACCGCATGTTGCGATATGCTGCTGTTGGGAAAGTCTGAGACTGAGTGGTTTAAACCGCAATCTGGCTGTGCTGTCTGGAAGAATTTTGTTTATATATATATATATATATATATATATATATATATATATATATATATATATATATATATATCATGAGCGCATTCAAGAATCATTCATTGTGGAGTCAGCTCGTTACATTTAATACATTTCAAAGAATGTACAATACTTATTTTCTACAATCAAATCTGGCTTCGGTAGTGTGTTGCAGACACTGCTTTTATGGCATACTGAGATCCCCACTGTAATTGATTCTGATAATCTATTTGAAAGCACGTTTGAATGAACAGATAAAACACCATAGTATCTCTTCACAACAATGCAATTGTGTAAAATGTGTTTTTACAGTGCCTTCCAAACTAGTGGTACTGTACGTATTATTTTAGAATGTCTTAACATATATATATATTTTGACTTTATGTACGTATGTAATAGAAGTGAGTTTTTTATAAAGAGATTTTTTGGGGGGTGGCATAGGGCCAAGTGCAGACCCCCCAAATGTGCCACGCCCCCAGTCAGTGATATGACAGTAAGTGCAAAGACAAAAGCACATTTTCAATAAGGAACAGGTTTGTTCGGTTCTTCCTAGTTTCATGCAGTTAGAAAAGAACGTGCCTTTGCACGCTCACTTCAAAGTAGGACACTGTGTTAAACATTTAAATAAGATGTCTTGTAATATACAGTACTAACAACATTTACACAGTGGATACAGAGGTTGTTATTCACAAAGCTTTAAGCCAATGATCTTCATTGCAAGGCCCGTGGCCCCTGGTGGACTTTAGTGCAGCCCCTGACGTGTGGCCCCTGACAATACACAAATGTGAAAAAGACGGTGTGGCGGCCCTCACACTGATGTCTTATCAGCGAAAGTGGCCCCCCTCTGAAAATTAGTGAAGAACACTGCTTTAAGCAATGTTTTGTTTACAACTGTTTCTGTCCATTTTAATGAATTAAATGCAGTTAATTAAACCTTTCAGCGAGGGTTACTGTCGATTTTCTAAAACCTACAGGAATTAACACTGAAAAAACACTCCTTTTGTAAATAAACACCAGTTAGTCTTCGGATATATTGTATATTTTTCCCAGTGTTTTTATAAATAATTATACATACAAAAGTTACCATAACAGCGGTAAAGTTTAACCTTGTACCTGACTGGAAAGCAGTCAGTTGCTTGGATAGGATAACCTAGTGTTTTCTTGTCACTTGCCTGTAAAATCACTGGTTTGACCCAATTTGTTACATTAAGGCAGACTCACCAGTGTGGTTTTTTCTTGGTAGCAATACACTGTGTGTGTTGAGGGCTGGGGGGATGGCTGTCCTTCAGGAAGTAGAGGACTAGCCATGCAAGACCCCACATGTGTTAACAATTAAGGGTTCATTTTGGTAAACTTTTTTTTTTTTTTTTTTTTTTTTTTTTTACATCTGCTTTTTGATTTTTTGAACTGATACTCGTGTATTATGACCCTTGATTGGTCCTAACTACTTGTCCCAAACCATTACATGAAAAGTTACATTTAAAAATATATTGTGAGCAAAGACAATTCTTTCTGAAGTGATGAAGTGTAGAATCAGAGTTTTTTGGCTGTCATCATTTAAATGGGTAGAATGGTTTAAAAAGGGGGGTAACATAATGCAAGCATAGGTTTTAAATATTGTAGAACAGAATTGTAGAAGTTTTTGTATAAAGCAGCAATTTCTTTGTTTTAAAAGTGCTTGTATGTTTTTCATTTTTCAAGAGACCAAAAAGGAGAGCAATCTGTCTGTCAATTACAGAAAAAATGGAACATTCTCTTTAAGGTTCCCTAGAGTATTGTTTTTAAGTTTTTCACAAGTGAATCATGTACTGTAGATGTAGAATCTCAACATTAGACTGCTGTAGTACGTAGTTTACAGTACATACCGATGTTGAATAAAGGGACATCAGAAAATTAGTTATTAATTTCACACAAACAAAAGAGGGTTTACTGTGACTGCAATTTTTTTATTATTATTAATAAACCTTTCTTTAAATCAAATGTACTGTATTTTTACACCTATCTTTACTTTTCTTTCAGTAAGTATGACTCTCTGTTGTAGTAGACCCTAAATAATTAGTCAAACATAAACGGGTCTATCTGCCACTGCATGTCTGCTGAGTATGCTAGGACTTTGAAAGCTATGCTTATTCATGATTGGTTTGTACCATTTGGCTAAAGCTGTATTCCAAATTAAAGGATAATATAAAAACAATTTGTGCTCTAGTTCTCTATTTACATTTTTGTTCCTTTCAGAAAAAAAGTAGACAAACTTATTTCTAAAAAGGTAGAACAATTCAACAGTACCTGCTTGAAGGAAAAAAAAAATAATATTCTCCACACCTTATTTTCAAGTCATTTTAAAAGCAACATGGAACAAGTTGGTATTGATATGAAAACTTACAGCTCAAAAGTTGTTTGCTTTACCTTGAAAGGGCACAAGTCTGAACAGTTGACCTTTATACTCTACATGGCTCTTTCAGTTTAGTGGCTTGAAAATCGTTACGTCACGCTGACATTACAGGTTTTTATTTTTTATTCTTGCTTACTGTGTTTTACCAAACACAGCAGGAAAGTGTTTCACAACAACACAGCTTTAGCTGTTCATTCGCAACTAAAGACTAAGATTTCAGTACATAGGAAGTACCTTTAAGAATGTTGGGTGTTTCTGTACTGATAATTGGAAGCCTGTATTTACACCTTGTCTGAAAAAGGCTCCTTACAGCTTGCTCCTATATTGCAGTACTAAGTCTCTGTCATTTTTGTGGGATTTGTTTAAGCACCTTTCTAAGGCGTGCTTCCAGAAACTTCTGGAAAAGTCTTTTGGTCTGAAGGTACAACTTGGAAGTCTACATTTTAAACAACAAAGAGGGAATGGTAAAACTGGCCGTTTGAAAGTGCAATGCTGTAAACGACCAAACAGGCCATGTTTTAAATTATGTGAAAAACTTGTAACTTCTGACCCCAGGCTGAACAATTCTGAAATTCATTCTAAATGTCTTTGTGTGTTTGGAAAACACAAACGGCCACTTTGGTCAGTGTATTGAGTTTGATCGCCAGACATTCCAGCCGAGCTACAATAGTAGGTTGTCAGCATAGTTATTTTTGGTCTCAGTTGGTTTGACCAGGATCATGAGAAATAGCTAAATTTGCAGCTTCTTCCCACAAGTCTGTCTGACAAGGAGATAGGTTGTGACAGAAGGGGTAGGAAGCACATGTACAGCGACCATGTGAAATAACACTGATGCGCATGGGAACAGGCAGCCAGACAACAAAAACGAGCCACTCGGGAATTTCAATAGTGAGACACTTGCAGAGCTCTTTCAGTAGGAGTGAACTTGAACTTGAAAAACAGCAAGACCTCCTCCCTTAATATCTTACTATTTTAAACTAGAACACTGTCGCCAATAGAAACACATTACCTGTGACCTTGCAATGGTAAATACTGTAGCTCCTGGAAAGGGAGATGTGTTTAATGTGATAAAACCTTGGCTCAGCAACAGAGATTCAATCACTACCATTTTACTGAGAAATGTGATGATGCTTCAAAATCCGAAAGCATTCACTGTCTGGTGAAAAAAATCTTTTCATATTAAAATTGTATTATATGGTTGATGGAAGAGCTGTAAGGATTGCTCCATAGTACATTGGGATACGAATAATATAATGTTCTACTTTAGTGTCATTCACTGCCTACGTTTTATTTTGAGTTGTGTGCTCTGTTATGTATTCTGCTATATGCTAACTGGAATATGGTGTCTATAATGCTCTAAACAATGGCAGATCAAAATACTGCTGTATAAACCCAACTGATGAGTAACCTTTACTGGCAAGATTGTGGGTGTAATATTAGCTGTATCATTGTAAAATACTGATTACTTGTAACAGGCTAGGTAATAAAGAAGGTACCTTCGTATCTTGGTGCTCAGTTTTGCAAATGAAACAAGTTTATACCATTACTATCAGAATAGACGTGGAGCCAGAGAAGAGAAATATTACTTTCCAAATTGTGACTGTTTTGCTACAGAGGTACTACAGTATAATGTCTGCTCATGTCTTACTGTATAATTATGCACCTGGTTATTTCAATTAAGCCACAAAACCACAAACACATTTTCTAGGTTTTCTTTTTTTAAATCCCCTCCACCTCACCCAGAGGAAAAAGGTATACTGTGACTAAACATCCGTTTCATTAATAGGGTCTTCCCAGCATCCCCTGGGAATGGTTGTGGCAAGGGCTAAGTGTATTTGAAGAGATGGAGGTTAAATCTGTGTCTGTGCATTGTACATCTCTTGTCTGAGAATCAAATAAGGTGAATGTGCTGGTTGAGTATGCTAGTAGCATACCAGGAAAAATAAATGCAACCTCTGAAGTACAGTAATAGAGAATGTAATAGACATTTTACATTTAAAAGTGATCCTTGTTCATGATTTACTTGAGGATCCCTCTAAACAGTATTTACTTATTGAATCGCCACAATTTCAACCCCCGTTCTTAGTCCACCCCACCCCCCCACCAACACAAACACACATGCTTTTCTAGTAATAACTAAATTGAGTGAATAAAATAATGTTTTCTTTACTTTTTTACTGACGAAGGGAGCAACAAACACACTATACAATTATCATGGTTGTATATTATAGGGCCAGTTTGTAAAGACAGCTGTCTCTCTGCTTCTAGATGTATTCCTAATGAGCTTCCAGTAGCACAAGAAAGTATGTTGGCACCCAATAGACGCAGACATACCTTATCTAAAATTGTGTATGTTAGTCAAAGACGGCTATAGTTGCTGATAAGAAAACCATATACTGCACTTATTGATGCTTATTGGCAGCTGCTACAGACCTGGCCCAGCCCTCAGCAGGACAGGTGTTTGAACCAGGCTTCTTGCATGCTTAAACTGTGAACACTTTCAAACCTCTTACATTTAGCCAATCATATTGCCAGTTAAAACAGAAGACAACCAGCTGTCCTCAGGGGAAGAAAAGCAGGTGTTTATGGATTTTAAATTCTCTTACCCCCCTTGGGAAGACGTGTTCTGGTTTTGCCAGGTTTAATCACAGATCACTGTCTTTGAGGTTCTATAACCTGAATCACTTTCTTTATCCTTATCAACCTGTGCATGTTTTCAGGGTTTTGTTTAGCACCCAATCCAGGAACTCTGATAAGTGAACCTGGCACATTGCATTGGTATATAACTCCTATGCCTGTGTTTCTGTTTACAATGGCTTTATTTGACAGAAATGAGTAGATTATCATTAAGTGCTTAGGATGTCTGAGAGAACTTTTTTTCTTTTTCTCTTGGGAGGTAAACAAAAAACTGGCGTGCCACTATCTCTTTCCCAAATGAGAGCCTCCCTTTTCGAATTTACAGTATTTTGAAATTCTTTCGTTATTGAGTCGGTGTTGCTTTGTTGCCCGGACCTGTCAGATTTTATGAGCACTGTTTTTAAACTGCATGTTTTGAGTAAAACTAGCTTTGGCTGCTATCCTTTCACATATTTCTCTTTTTAACAACTGTTGAGGCCTTTAATAAATCAGTAAAGTAATTCATTTGCAGGTACTTGATGCAGCTCTAACATAGGTTTCTGTTAACAGAAGCATGAAAATAGCATAACGCATACTTCTCATAGATCATCCAGCACTTGCCAACAGCCATAAACAACATATATGGACAGGTACTCAGGAACGTCTTTGATTTGTTTTTTTGTAGGACCATTCTGTGAAAATGTAAATGTTTACATCAGTATGATATTATATCCCCAGTAACTCATGAGGGCGGAAGCAAGTAGTTTTTTTTTTTGTTGTTGTTTTTGTTTTCATGAATTAAACTGCTTCAGGCACATTAAACTGTTGTCGATATCCACAAAATAAAAACCTTTTTAATACAACTTCTGTGTGGGTCTGGGGATTTGTTTTCACTGCCTGAAAAGCAGGCAAGTCTGAATATAAAAGAATACCTACTTAATTAGTTTTTTCTGTGTTATTTTTCTGGCGTGTTGTCGGAACCTTAAACCCTGGCCTATTACTGTTACAATACAGCCGATGGGGCAGTTTTGGGGAGGTCAAAATGTCACTTTTCACACTAGCCTTGGTTTTGTGCTGGTTCTTCTAAATATTAAGTTGAGTTTGTAATTTTAGTATTTTGATTCAATGCTGAGACTGAAGTTGGAGACTGCCTATTTTTTTTTTTTTTTTTTGCATGTTCATTTGGCAATTTATAGAAACTGAATTAAACTTTGTATGCTATAAAATTTGTAAGAAACCATGTGAGTGTATAAGACAAATTGTCTGAATTATTTATTTCATGTATATGAAATATATATATATATATATATATATATATGAGTATGTATGTATTGACTGCGCACACTAGTTTGAGTATAGGAAATTGGTCACTTTGTGTTTATAATAGGTCCACGGGAACACTTAGCAATGTAAAGTGTTGGTTCCAGTTAAGTCACAGGAAACTCGAAGGGTGTGAAAGTGTGATTGAAATAACTCCATCCATATTTGGTATCTGTTTAATCTCTTCATTTCAGGGACCCACCCTGTCTGTTTGTTAAATGGAGTTGAGCTAGTGGAAAGCGAAGCAACAGACTTTAAAGTATAATCCAGGTGTCGGCACATCTGTTTTTTTTTGTTTGTTTGTTTTTTTTCATTGTATGTAACTACTATAAAAAAGGGAACTTGTTGTTTTTGCTCCCCTTTCTCATATAGGTCACTATATTAAAACCCTGCTTGCAGTATAACTCATTTTATCTCCTTTCTCTTTTCAATGCTGTCATTATTTGTAGGTGGAAACTTTTAGGAGAGAATAGGGAGAAAAGGTTCTCTCCCTGTGGGTGAAATCAAGATCGGATCATCCCAGGTGTGGTAAAATAAAGTCAATAGAAAGGAGGATATTTCTATAGTGCACAATGGACACCAAGCAATATATTCAGTGTACTTCAAGGTGCAGGTGTGTGTGTGTGTGTGTGTGATTTTACAATAATGTGTAAAGGGTAACATAACCTCTGTCTATTTCCTACGAACCTGAGCAGTTCATGAGAGTAAAGCCTAGGACACACATGAGCAGCGCAGCACCGCTTGCAGGGCGGTGCGCGGCGATAACGCTTTGCTTGGTGGACAAACATCAACGGTTGTAAAGCGGTGATTAAAAAAAAGAAAGACCGCGCACCACCTTGCAGCACTGTAAAAATGTATATCATTCTTGAACTTGTACTGCTTGAACCCAGAGTGAACAACCATGTCCATCTCCAGAAATTTTGATCAGGATCTAACATTGTAAGTTCCCATATCAGAATGCCACTCAGAAAGTTTTGCCTTTTTATTTACCTAAGGATATGCATGTAAAATATGATATTTATTTTGGGATACAATCTGTAAGCCTTTTTCTACAACTATTTATTATATATCCAGCAAGACTGGACTGTGGTACTGTATCTGTAGTTTTATACATTGTATAGGAGCTGCTATTATTAAGAAAAAAAGGGATCACATTCTTCGCAATTGTATACACAATAATCGTCTGACAACTGGTTAATTGCTTGACTTATATCTGAGAAATGATACAGGATGTCAAGTAGCTGGATTTATGCAGGTTGTAAATGGTTAGTATTTGTTTTGATCAATAGTCCATTAACCAACATCCTTGACATTCTAATTTTTATAATCAAATAGCTCGGGATGCTGAGAAACTTCAGCTATCAGTAGCTCCTCCATGTTGATGGATATTCAAGTTCATGACATGACACATCCCACACCATGGACCTGATCGGCTAGACCCAGATTTGCTGCTGTGGGAAAATGTTTGAGCAGCAAAATATTGCTTGCTGAGTGATATTTTGCCATTCTAAAATTCTGCCGCTGCGACATTTTTCCGCAACGTCATTTTTTCATCAATGTGTGTTCACTCTAATTGAAATAAGATGAGCGATATGTGTGGCATTTTGCCGCTCCCTGCTAGCCATGTGTGTCCTAGGCTTTACAGATCTGTACGGATCTTAGGTTATGCCCTACGATCACAAACCTAGTTCTGGCCTCTGATTTGAATAACTTCAGATCTGCTTTTCTGAACTATCGTTTGCTTTTCACTTTTATACAGTTGTCTCATGTTATACTACCCACTTTATAATGCCACCCTCGCAAACCACCAACTATTCTGTCTGAACAAATGTCACCAATATAAAAACAGTGCTATTTGTATCTGTTATATCGCCAACCTGCTGTCTACCACCCGCCAACTTCCCAAGCCAATCAAACATAAGCATTGTAGTTTCCCTTATTGTAGCGCCAGAAAAATAATCATGGCTAGTTAAAACAACAATGTTATGCAGTTAACCTTTCACTTGCTTTCCTAATTCATTGTTAACTGAACGTTCATTCAGGGAGGGCTAGGTCGGCCAGTGTGTCCTCCGCTCACCGTGCACCAGCGACCCCTGTGGTCTGGTCGGGAGCCTGCTGGCTTGCCTATAAGCTGCCCAGGGCTGCGTTGTCCTCCGACGCTGTAGCTCTGAGGTGGCTGCATGGTGAGTCTGCAGTGCGTAAAGAAGCAGTTGGCTGACGGCACACATTACGGAGGACAGCGTGTGTTCGTCTTTGCCGCTCCCGAGTCAGCGCAGGGCTGGTAGCTGGTGAGCTTTTTTATTTATTTATTTATTTTTGACCCTCGCTGTAACTCCACCCTCGCTTATTGCCCGTTTTTGCCCATGGCCCTTGCCAGGCGGTATAAAGAGGGCTGACTGTACTAAATACAGCTGGGGGGGGGGGGGACAACACATTTCAGAAGTTAGACTGTTAAACAGTTGGACCCAGACTCATTTTTTAGCTCAAAGTACACATTTTGGCTTGCAAAGATTGGGAATTTTGAAGCTTGCTGTAAGACTCCCTGTTATCCCGCTGACATGAAGCCTTCCAAAATGTTTCTGGGGCTCTCTGTTGCTGCAAGTATTTCTTAAATAAATGTTGCATTATTTTTTTGTTGTGGATGTTGGGACATTGAAATATGTTATGTCTATAAACCAGCTATATTTGTGTTCAAAGATCACAATGCAGAGGTTATCGAAAGGGAATTTTCAGTGTTACCATATATCTGCATACATATCCACAATGAACAGTTAGTTTCTTACTCTACTGACCAGAATAGGCTTTAAATGTGCCGTTTTGTGGTTGGTTCAGCCTTATTTGTGTTTTAACAGTTGTGCTTAAACAGTTCAAACAGGTTATGTTTTTTTTTTTTTTTTTTTTTTTTTCCTATTGCCGTTTCAAGGCTTGGCAGTTTGGATTCCCTGCTCGCACAAAGGCACCATGATTTATATAACAGGGGTTAAAGTGCTGTGTTGTACTAGAACTGTGTGTGATATATACACAATACCAGTCAAAAGTTTGAGTACACCTGCTTGAAACCAGGTTTTTCATGATTATCAATGCTTTTAACTGTATGAACTTGTCTATAAACACTTAATATTTCATTATATGGTAAGTGTACTTATGTAAGCTGATAATCATAAGTGAATTGCATTCAAAGATTTAATTTTAAATGAAAATGTAAATCTTGTCAATTTTCAATGAAATGGTCACCCAAAGCAAGGGGATTTCAGTCTGAAGCCCAAAGTCTGAAATGTGTATAACACGGTGTTAGAACAGAGGCACAAGTTTGTCATTCCTGAATGTAAGGGAGCAGAAAATTACAAAATACGCTCAGTTAGCAAAGAAAAAAGACTGGAATTACTTTAAGAAATGAAGTCAATCTTTAAGACAAATCGCAAGAACTTTGCAAGTGTCTGTAACTGCTGTGGCCAAGACCATCAACCGATTTAAAGAAATTGGCACTCATGAGGACCGAACAAGGTCAGGCAGGCCAAGGGTGACTTCAGAATCAGAGAACAAGTTAATTTGAGTCACTAGTCTGCAAAACTGGTGATTAACTCCCCCTGAAATCAAGCTCAGCTAAATGCTACTAGAAGTACAGATGTTTCAACATCACCTGTTCAGAGGAGATTGCGTGAAGCTGGCCTAACTGGAAGAATTGCCTCAAAGAAATCATTAAGAGTGCAGAATAAGAGGAAGAGACTTGCCTGGGCCAAAACGTTTGAGGAGTGGAAGTCTGTCTTGAGTCAAAAATTGAAATATTTGGATCCAACCGCCGAGTATTTGTAAGATCAAGAGAGGGTGAGCACATGAATTGTGCATGTGTGGTTCCCACTGTCAAGCATGGAGGAGGCAATGTCATCGTCTGGGGTTGCTTTGCTGGTGACAGAGTTGGTGATCTTTACCAAGTCCATGGCAAGCTCAACCAGCATGGCTATCGTAGCATCCTTCAGAGGCATACCATTCCATCAGGATTATGGCTAGTTGGGCAGTCCTTCATTCTTCAGCAAGATATTGACCTGAAACACACCTCAAAGTTGTGCAAGAACTATCTGGCGAAGAAGGAAAGTGAAGGATAACTCAATCTAATGACCTGGCCTGCCCAGTCTCCAGACCTCAGTTCAACAGAACTTGTATGGGACGAACTGGACAGAAGAGTCAAAGCAAAGCTACCCACAAGTGCCGTACATCTCTGGGAATTGCTGCAGAAGAGCTGGGAAGACATGTCAGGTGATTTCCTGCTGAAACTTGTTAACTGAATGCCTTGTGTTTGTGAGGCTGTTATTAAGGCAAAAGGTGGCTATTTTGAGGAATCCAAGATTAAGACAATTTTCAATTTTCTTGAACATTGCTTTGATACTCCTTTAGGTTTTGTTTTGTATATTATAACATGTGTTTTCATTTTCAAGTATTTACAGAAACGTATACAATGTAAAACATTTGTCAATTATGATAAAAACCTACTTTCCAGCAAGTGTACTCAAACTTTTGACTGGTACTATATACTATATACTATATATATATTCCATAATCTCTAACCAAACAGTTGTGGAAGAGAGGCAGTGGATGTTGATTATTTCAGAGAAAAATAAGCAGCTATACCAATAAACATGTTCAGTACAAACAAAGGAATCCTAGAATTGGGGGATTTGTGACATATACATGTTATTTTAACTTGTCCGCTGTAGTCTGTTCAGTTTCTGAAGATGAAGCAACGATTCCGGTAGCACTGCATAATTTGTAAAACAGTGGAATTGCTTGGTTCTAATTTGTGTCAAGACTTGTGTCTGTCTTTTACAAATTAATCAGACAGCACCCTGTTCAACATTCGAGTATCACTAAATGTGTGGTTTGTAGCCGAAAGTGTGGAGTCTTTGATATTACTGTAATACAGTAAGTATTGCACTGGTAGTGTATGCACCTCCAAATACTCAGAGCTGCAACCATTGTACTTCATCTGCGGCCAGAAGTAGCTTTTTAATTATAAAGGAAAAAAAGAATACATTAAAATAAAACATTAAAAACATCTATTTAAGTGGGATTATCACAGTTTTATTTAGATTTTTGACATGTAAGATAAGCAGTTTAGGTATTTGTAATCCTTGATTTATAACCCTACAGAACTCTGATAGCATTTGAAGGAGGTGAGGCATGGAGGTTAGAGGTGGATGTTAACATTCCTAGGGGATCAGGACACCGGCTTGTTGGACAGCTCTTGGGGGTAAACTGTTTACAGTGGGAGATCCAGCAGGTCAGACAGTAATATAATGCCAGATACTCCCTTTGTCTTGTACTGGAGCCCTAATGATTGAATTACATTAGTAGGCATTTACTGTAGCACAACAAAGGGGTTCTCACTTCACCTTTTCTGAATAAACACATACTCCTTTATGACAGTACTTTATCTATACATGTACGAGTCTTATGAGTAGTACAGTACTTGTTAATAAAAAGTATTAGATTAATATAGGCAGTTGCTATTGACACCAGCCAAGTCTTTCTTTAAAAGCCAGCACAATTTGAAAAGGGTGATTCGGCTCAATTTGTTTCCCTGGAAAACGTTTCACAACTATTTATTGGGGCAGTATAAGTTACGTTCCACCAGATGTGGTACGTAGAAGGAAACAGGCAAGACAACAGCGTAATATAGGGGGAACACTGTAAATGGATAACATAATTTGTGTAGGTTTGAAATGAGGTATAACTGCAGTTTTTTTGTTGTACGCAAAAGGTTTAAATGATTGTAAGTGGTGTGGTCACTATTCAGTGCTCAGATCATAGGTTCATTTGTGGGCAGTGTTTAGTCAACCTAGGTAGAGTGGAAGTCTAAAATGGTATGGCTGGCTGGTTCCATCTTGAGGGCGAGTAAATCTTGCATGTGCGGGGTAAAGGAAAACTCACCACGGGACCAGCTTTTGTGGCTTGGAAGCTGAACATATAATCATGGGTCAGGATTTCCTCTTGTGAAGTGCTTAGATTTGTTTTAGTATATTGGAGGAACAGAATACAGACATGAAGACACTAGGGAAAGGGAGGCTGATAAATTGTAAGACGAGTGGAATAATTGGGAGATCTTTTCAGTCTGTGCAGGAAAAGTTTTGAGGGCAGCATTGTCTAGGGAAAAAAACTGGGTTCAGTCCCAGAGACACTAGATAAACCAGCTCAGGAAACAGGACTGAAGCCATTGAGTGATATAGATGGTTTCCTACTGTCTCTAGAGACAAACTTGAGTTTCATGGAGTCTGATCTGACAGAACATTACAATTACACTGTCATATAGCATTTTTGTTTTACAGTATATGTAACCCTAACTGCGGAATATAGAAATCGTACTCTTACACAGCTATCTGAATTATTTGTGATGTATTTGATTCATTCATTTGCAAGGAAATTGTGTGGCATGTTCAGCTTGAGATGAGGCCTGGCTGTTATAAGGGTTACAGAAGAGCATAGAAAGTAAATTGAATCCAATCCTTTATTACCTGCTTTACATTGTTTATTGGAAAATCAGAAGAGGTGGTGTTTGTCCTGCAATTATCTGTTTGTTTGAGTGACGTGTGAACTCTCTCTCTCTCTCTCTCTCTCTGTGTGTGTGTATATATATATATATATATATATATATATATATATATATATATATATATATATATATATATATATATATATTTATCCTTTTTATCTCTTTACAAATCTTGTTTCTAAATACAAATTGACATTCTGAGTGAGCAACAAAGTGGTGGTTAGGGTTTCCACCTATCCCTTTTTTATTTGTATTTTTTTCTCTCCACAATTGAGGTACAGATTTTAAAAATAGAATTAAACTCAAACAACCTGCCACTTGTGATAAGTTTGCTCCTCCTGTTTAGTTTTTGTTGCATGAGGTGGCAGCCCTAGAGGTGGATCCTCCAGTATTTGCCTTCCCTGGTGTAACTGGAATGTGCATAATTTTGACGACCCTTTTCAAATGTTATTTTTTCAGCGCTTTGTAAAATATACAATGACTTGCACACTCAAATGTATACTACTATAGGTTTGTAAGTGGTCCTGGTAACCTGAACCTGGGTAATAATACTAAGGATTTTGGTACCAGGTCAGACCACCTATTTTTTTTTTATCATGACTTTTGACAGATCAAGCCTCAAACACTGCTTCTGTCAGTCTATGTGAATGCTCTCCAGGCAGGCCTTCTAACAGCATATTTACCAAAGAAAATGGTTAAAAAGAAACACAAACTGTATAAAAACAGTATCGTGGTCTTCTGGAGTAACATTAAAAAATCCTATATATTTAAAGTCTGATACCAATGTAGTATACCTTTACCAAGCAAGCTGGAGTGATCCACTTGTCATTTTTATAAAATGATTGCTGAGAAACACATTTTATTAATGCAAGGATGAAGATATGGACATTTTGCTCATGGACTACAGGATGCAAGTTCTAATAGGCTGTTCTAATTTCCATTGAAATGAATGGAAAGAACCACAGATTGTCTTCTAATTGGTACAAATATGACCCAAAGGACTCTTGCTAACTGGAAAATAAGAGTGGAGCACAAAAACGGCACTGTGTTATTGCACGTCCAGCTGTGCGAAGTGACTGCAACAGTGACTTACCAGAAATGTTTTTTATATTGCACCTCTGCAGCCCAATGGAGCTCAATGCTAATTTACCCGTCTATACTGTTTAGTAAATGCTCGTATGTTCACCCTTAATTTCATATATATATATGATATAAAATATAACATTTATTTATTTTTTATTAATAAAAAATGACTAAATTGCAAAAGAAGCATAAGTCAACCTATGATTTTTACCAAGGCATCAATGACAACCTATTCTTTTGAAGACAAAGCGCGACAAATTACAAACAAGTTATTTCTTTCCAAATAAAGACTGATTCTGTGTGTTTGTTTTTGTTTGCTTGATAATGAAATTCACACTGATAACACCCACGCCTCATTCATGTGGATATATTGCCTTGTTTTCTTTTCTGTGTCTTGTTAATGAGTACTTAACAAAGAATTGATTTCCTGAAGCAACTGGGCCTGTCGGTTTCAAACCCAGTCTACAGTACTGATTTGTTGCTCCAATGACCCCAAAAAAACAAACAAGAAGTCATTCAGTTTTATTAGCCTGGCTTGAGTGACTAAATAACATATTGCACAATTGCCTGTTTTGAATGTCTTTTTAAACTGATTGTAAATGTACCAACTGTTTTTGATTTTATTTATTTATTAATTTATTTATGTATTTATTCTTTGGTATGAGCAGTTTACTGCACCGTGCATTGCACACACAACCCAGATCAGTGTTTTAGCTTTTTAATTGAATCTACAGTGTAGATGTTAGGGGTTAGGATGGCTCAGTTGTGTTACCACAGCAAGGTGAAATTCCAATGTAAAACACACAATTTAAACACTATCGTATAGTGTGATAAAACTGTGAAGAAAATCTAAGGTGACATTTTCTAATCGGATTGTGAACTGTGAATGGTACACCCAATACGTGTGGGTTGTGTAGTTCCCTTCTAGACGCATGCTAATTAAAAATGGGTTGCAGCACTGTCTTTCATAATAACTTGTGGCAGCCTTCCAAGATGCAGGAACATGCTGGTTCTAAACCATAACTATGTGCTACTGGTAAAGGGTGGTTAAATATACCTGCTCAAAAACTGCATCAACTGCCTGTATCAATACCCACTCCAGGAATAATCTATGGTGGGATTTGAGAATGTAGAGCACCAGTTAGCTGGGGAATGAGGGCACTGTACATTCTGTGCTGAATTAGTCTACACCCATTTTAAAGAGGTGAGTGACACTTTGGCCTTGCTAATACTCCTGCAAAACTGTCACCAATGAGGCATGCACAAGGCGAATGCAGTTCACATTACAGTACCATTATAGTACACAGATAACAAATGGCATTGCATGTCAGTTGTTGTTTACTATTAACACCATTCCTGGATCTATAAATTAAGTAAGAGTTTTATTGACTTGACAATTTAGCTTTTGTTTCGAGTTAAGGCGGGAGAAAACAGTAACTATAGATTTATGGGTAATCGGGATATGCAGATTTCATTATTACAAGAGCCAATCAAATCACGTGAAAGTCACCAAAAGGCTTCTACATTCACAGCGTTTTAGCAACTGCATACACTGCTTATATTTACTTACTCTCCTGAGCTTTTCAGTTACTGGCTTAACATTACAAGATGTGCCTCCTATGCTGCAGGGTATGGCTCAACATCAGCTTATTTTTCTGAGTAACTAAAAGCATTACAACATACCAATTTAATGTACAATGTACTTATTCTTTATGCGCATTACAGCATACTGTGCCATTCTGTAAATTCAGCTGTGAATGCACTAGAGTAGAGGAAGGAAAGAAAACCCACTGTAATGGGAGCAGAGAGAGGAATCTACTTCATAGGGAGAAGAGAAGTAGAACTGGTTGTCAATGGTTACAAAAAAACAAAACAAAAAATAGCCTACTGCCGAGTCTGGATGAAGTGATTAAGGACCATATTAGCGTCTTTTCCTCAAATAAGCTGTTTTCAATTTTCAGTCCAGTTACTATTGTCTCTGCCCTAAAACTGCAGATAGATATCCATCCCATGCTTACCCTATTTTGTGTAAATTAAAATACACGGTGTATCCAAACTTTTAAATGTTAACACAGAATTCTGTTGCAAGCTTACTGATTGCAATGATAATAGTGTCTGCTGATTTTTTTTTTAAAAATCGAAACATGGGAGCTGCCCATGTTTATAGGACATCTGCTTGGAGATAAACATCACCATCCAGGTGCACTCCTGAAGTTCAACGTGTTTGTTAGTTTTACTGTAACTATGAACTTTTTCAAATCTCTTAAATGTTTGCAGTTGGCTTTCTTTTCCACAGTGTGTAGTAGATGTCCTTTTTTTTTTTTACACCACTTTTGGTAACACCTCAGATTCCTATCTTGAATGTTGCTAACCTGATTTGAATTAAGTAACTATCCTTATATCCAGCTTTTATATATCCAATAAATTGACTTCAGTTGGTCTTTATAGTGTATTGGATATCTTCAAAAAATGTATCATTTAGACAATACTATATATTTTGGAAAATATATTTTAGACATACAGATATGATTTGTTGTTCATCTAGGGAATGTTCAAATGCCTGTACTAAGCAGTGACATCTTGTGGGAGAGGTACATTTACAAAACCCTTTAGTTAACCCACAGCTGCTGTCTGCTGTTGACTCGTCTAATGTGGGATTATTCAATGAGCTATAGCATTCCTTTCATCATTGTGATGAAAGTCCACAAACAAATCACGCTCCCATCATGAGCTGAAGCTCTGTTAAGGGAACCAGACTAAAAGCAATAGAGAACAATTAACATGACGTTTTGGGTCAATATGTAATAAAAATACTTTCATTCTTTACATTGTAACTTTAGGGTAAAGTTGGCATAAAACATTTTAAAATAAAGCAACAAGAGAGATTAATTCTAATGTTTGGAACACAGCCAAGAACCACTTGTGTACGGTCAGCAGCATGTGACCGCTGAAGTTTTGAAAATTATCATTATCTGGTTGAGCCTTTTCATTTCAATACTCCATTGAGCACATTCTTTCAAAACGCACAGCAAAGGCTACAATGGGTTCTATAGACTAGTGCAAAGGTGGCCAAACCATGTTTGTTTGCAGTTCAAGTGCGGCTCCTGTGAAATGCTGAGTGACGCACACTTTGCAGCTCAAATTAACTGAACAAATTATAATAAACAAAAACGGAAAGAGAGAAAGTAAAAATGAACACAAGTTTATTATTTGTGTTCTCTGTATTAATTTGTGTTAATTATTCTTCTCTCTTGTTCTCTTGCCTGTTTCTTTGAGCCTGCATGTTCACTCAAGGGTATTTCGTCACTTGTTGACTTTCGACACAGCTCATGCAATTGAAAGTAAATTTCATAATTTTGAATTAAGTGCTGGTTCATTTCGTGGAGACAATGGGATTGAACAAACCCTCCACGAATAATAATAAATGAACATATGAGGCTTTAAACCAGACTGGAAGAAAGTGGTTAATTTCACTGAAAACAGTGGCAAACCTGTGTCTCATCTGCAACAAATCATTTACACACTGTAGCCTGTACAAGGAGAGTAACGTCAAACATCAAAAACACATTTCATCTGAATATCCTCCTAGATCAGGCTTAAGGCAGATGCTGCTTTCGGTGTTCAGTAAGGAAGCTTATTTAATGACTCAAGTGAGTTTTGGATGGCATGGGATATCGCTCGTGGAAAACGATGAATTAATCTTTTTTTATAAAATTGGAGTGTTGGCGCTAGACTAGAGAATGCACGTTATATTTCAGGTCTAAAATTTTTATTATATTTGCATATCTAGCATCTCGTCATGAGCAGGTACAGTAATCCCTTTCAAAATTAAATGTGCATTTGTCATCCACAAGGTCAACAGTATTTAATACATGCAGCAGTCATACAAAAAAAAAAGCATCTATCTATTTATTTATTTATTTACTTTTTATTTTTTTTAAATCCAGCGTTCATATCTTCAAGGGACGAGCTTGTCAAAAAAAAAGTCCTTACAAAAATTTGAATTTTGTATGATGTTTCTGGTGAAATCAGGGCATTTGTTGTATTTTGCTTCATAATAATTGAATATATTTTGTTTAAAGTTTTAATACACTCTAGACATACAGTACAATACAAATTACACAACGGGTGTAGGCAGTGTTCTATCCCTGGTTCTTGTGTGTTTTGCTACCACTACTGTACTGCACAACAATGCTAGTTTGCTCTTGCAAACATTTCATGTTTTAGAGCAAGTGTCTCGAGGCTCTCAACCATGTGGAAATTTTAGTACGCGGCTTGTAGGGTCATGAAATTTTGCCACCCATGTACTAGTGCATAATTGGCATTTTCTATTATTTTTTGAACATGAAATCAATGGCTGTGTGCCAATTTAGATTATAAATAGACTTGGTAGTATATGTAGCAGCTATCCAATCAGAAAGAACACTATCAGTCTGAAAGGATATGATTTTGTTTATTGCATTTTTTTTAGTACTAGAAGTGGTTCAGTGTTTTTTCTCACATCCATATTATACTGCGTACGCTAGTGCAGTGTGTGTTTGAGCATGAGAAGACGTTTGCATGCAGGATTCCTCTCTCCAGAGAAGCTAAGAGCATATATTTTATTTTGGTACAGTACTGTGGTTATGTTGTCAACAGTGTATTGACATGATACAACCAGGATACTATAGTATGTTTGCATAAGGAATGTACTCTAATGACATTGTTTTGCCGTTAATAATAGTCTACCTGCTCAAGGTGGACAGACCTGTAAAATATTTTTACTACCTGCAATCCTCAATCCTCTCCTGCACCCTTGTCGAAATCTTAAACAGCAGTGTGATTGGTTTTTAGATACATCAATAAAGAAACCAACGTGAAACCCAACTAGCTCTTTTCCCATATCAGGACATAGCTGGAGGGCATTATGCAAACCAAGCTGTTTACAGATTAGCCAGCCATTGTGAGGTTTACTGGGGTAGAGAGGGTGGGTTGTTAGGTAATAAAATATTGCCAGGGTCAGCACATACTGGAAATATTTTAACACTTTATTGCTGCCTGAAATTCCTTGTGTTCCAGGTTGAAACTGTGCTCTCTAGTCGTCCTACTGAAAGACAGAAACCAGGAGGGGATTTTTTTTTCCTTTATTGTCCAACTGTAGTTCTGCAGGCAAAGCTGACAACAATGCTTAGGTATCGAGTCTTTCCTCTGCTTCAAGATGAGTCAAGGTGTTTGTGTTTTTTTGCTATTTAGGCTGGTCTTAAAATCATATAGAGTTTAAGCAATGTACACTATACTTGCCTTGGCTCGTGGCCTTAACTTTTAAAATGTACTTTTCTTAAATAAGCAGGAACCAGCTCTTAAAAAGGAGCCTTGTTATTTTTACTGGAAACAACTTTGTAAGGATTTGTAGGCACAACTTTTTTAGGAACAATTTTGTTCATATTCATTTGCTTTAAAGCAGAAGTACCTGAATACTTTTCTAAAGCCAAACTAATATTCTGGAACATTGATTAATCGCTAATGAAGGCACTAGCAAATTTTTTTTTAATTTTATGTTATATATAATTAATTAATTTTTATTTAAAAGCTCTTCATTTTGTTTTTAGAAAAAGGTATTGAAACAGCAGCGCTAACTGAAGGGCACACCCCAACTGCAAGGAGCATCATGGCAGACCCTGACTATGATGATGATAGCGATGAATTGGTTAAACCCAAAAAGCTCATCAATCCAGTGAAAACCTCCAGGAACCACCAGGATCTTCACAGGGAGCTCCTCATGAATCAGAAAAGGTAAACTGTACGAAACATTAATCTAAGTATTATCATGTTCTGAAAACCTGCTTTTTACTTACAACCATTTTGTTATCAAGTGGGACTGAACTATCTAGGCCAGGGGTCTCCAAACCTGGTCCTGGAGAGCTACTGTGGGTGCTGGTTTTCGTTTCAACCAATCTCTGATACTTAATTGAACCAATTATTGGCTTAATTAGTTAAGATCAATAAGTGTTCCAGATCTTTAGCCACTGCTGATGTAAACATACCTATAAAACCTGCTGGATAGGGGCTCTCCAGAACCAGGGTTGGAGACCCCTGGTCTAGGCATCTAAAGAGTAAGCAAAAGTATGGTCTCCATTGAAGTGATTTAAATTTTGGACATTTTGTTAATGACAGTTCCTTACCTGTTTACATGAAATACCACAGACCCAAGAGCTTGATTGTAATTTCAAATATCATTTAAGAGCCTCTGCCTTGATTCTTTTTTTGATTTCCCTCTGAGAAGATTTTAAACATTTAGATTCGCTGTAAAAGCTTTACAAATCAGCCTTGGTACATTTTTCAATAAACTTTCTTTCTATAGTTTTGCAGTTTGGGCTGAAATAAAACATTTTGTTATAATCAAATGTTCATTCGTTTATTTATTAAGACATACAGTGCTGTGGAAAAGTATTTGGCCCCTGTCTGATTTTCTGCATTTTTGCATATTTTTGACACTGAATGTTATCAGAGCTTCAACCAAAATCTAATATTAGATAAAAGGGACCCTGAGTGAACAAATAATAAAATTTTGACCCTCATTTCATTTCTTTATTAAAGAAAGTTATACAACACCCAATACCCCCGTGTGAAAAAGTAATCTCCCCTCCCCCCTTAGACTCAATAACTGGTTGCGTCACCTTTAGCAGCAGTAACTGCAACCAAACGCTTCCTGTAGTTATTGATCAGTCTCTCACAGCGCCATGGAGGAATTTTTGCCCACTCCTTCATGTAGAACTGCTTCATCTCAGTGACATTTGTGGGTTTTCGAGCATAAACTGCTCGTTTCAGGTCCTGCCACAACATCGCAATGGGGTTTAGGTCTGAACTTTGACTAGGCCATTCCAAAACTTTAAATTTCTTGTACTTCAACCATTCTGATGTGGACTTGCTTGTGTGTTTCGGATGTGTGTCTTGCTGCTTGACCCAGCTGCACTTCAGCTTCAGCTCACGGACGACATTCAGCCTGACATTCTTCTGTAGAATTCTCTGATACAGAGCAGAATTCATGGTTCCTTCAATGATGGCAAGTCATCCAGGTCCTCATGCAGCAAAGCATCCCCAAATCGTGACACTACCAACACCGTGCTTGACCGTTGGTATGAGGTTCTTACTGTGGAATGCAGTGTTTGGTTTTCGCCAGACATAACGGGGTCCATGTTGGCCAATAAGTTCCACTTTTGACTCATCTGTTCATAGAACATTCTTCCAGAACTCTTTCTCTATTTGGACAGTATGGCTTTGACTGTGGGTTGGTGGAGCCCCAGAGTTTTAGAAATGGCTTTGTAACCCTTTCCAGACTGATAGGCATCAACAGCATTTTTTCCGGAGGTCTTCAGGAATTTCTTTTGATCGTGGCATGATGTTCCTCTAGAATCTGTGTGCTGACAACTTCATTCTGAAGGTAAGGGCCAAAGTTAGTCAGACGTATATTGGGCAGGACTGGCCCATATCAGGCCTGGTTGTTAACCAAAGTATTCAAACAGCTGACGCTTATTATCCCGTTAACTGGGTTGAGTTAACTAGGGGGGGGCAATAACTTTTTCACACCTGAAGATTGCATATTTGATTACCTTGCACACCAAACAAATGAAAGAAGCACCACACATTGGTGTCATTTTTTTTTCTCTCAGACTCCGTCATATACTGCTATAACCCACAAAAAGATCTGACCAAATTCAATAGGAAAAATTAGCAAAAATGCACAAAATCAGGCAGGGGGCAAATCATTTTTCACAGCACTGTACATGTCTTTATCAACTTTAGTACAATGCTAGTTGGGCATTTGCAGCAGCTGCAAGCAGACAGAGGTGTAAAAGCAGCAGAGGAAGGAATTCAGTTGCTCTAGTAGTTTAGCAAAATGTTCCATATTAGGTTAAAGCCAAGTCTGTTTTAAAAGATGGCCCTGTGTGGACGACATGACTAGTTGTTCTCAACATGGTAATTATAACGTTAAATTATTTTATTACAGGCACAATAAAGGATTTTTAAATCCTCTCTCTTCCTCCCTATAGATGTCCAGAGGAACACTTTTTAATTAACTCCAGTGCTCTGCAGACTGAAATGAGTTTTTACTTTGCTGTCACGTAGTGTGCTTGGGGGAGTGAGGATGGACATTCTGACTTGCTGTGCAGCTAATGTGCTTTTTTTTTCTCCTTTTGTTTTAGTTTTGTTAAAGACCAACGCATAATTCCTTATTTCAGCATGCACTATTTGACAGATTAATCCATCTGGTAATTCCTGTAAAAATCAATTCTATGAATAATTAATTTATATTATTTTGTTGAAAAATCTTCAATAACAAAAAATTAAATTTAATGTAATGGTATTTGTTTTTTTTTTTTGTTATAGATAGACAGTACTGAAGTCCGCTGTCCTTTAGGTATTACATCACCATTAGTAGGTTTAATGCAAATCTGTTTTCCCATAAAATTACAGCAGAATGCAAAAAAAAGTCTGTTTAGTGTTGAACAGGATGTTCTAGAATTTTAGTGATACGTTAGTAGGTTACACATGGACAGTCGTACATGAGTAAATCACCCACAGTGAGAATATATTTATAAAATAGAAAAGTGAGCTGGAGTGATGACCCCATTCCCACCCCCTGGTGGTTACTAATGTGATGTTTCAATCGTCTTTTAAATAAAGCTATTGTAGCTCTTAAGCTGTTTGGGTTATCATGTATGCACACCATAAGTAAAAAATACGTTTCTTGCTTGTCCTCCTTTTTAAATCTACCAACACTCCACCATCAAGATAAAGACTGATTTCCTGAGCGTAACATGAGAGACATTAGAAGCATCCTTTCTTATTGTTTCGTTGTCAGAAGATTTGTAGGTTGTTGTTGTCCTTGAGGTCTAGAGCTGCAGTTTGTGAAAGTGCTTTGTGATGTGATGTCCGTGGAGTTTGACGGAACTCTCCCAAACAGTCAGAGAGGAAACGAAAGTTTACATTGCTGGAGCCAAACAGTTGATTAATTAAACATATACTACGTATTGTTTGATCTTTCATAACCTTGTCAAACAAAGAGCCCCATTTGTAATTATTTAAGCACTGATGCTGTTTAGATTTGCTGCTAAATAAATACTAGTCACTATAGTCTGAGATGTTTTACATTCTGAATTTAACAAAAAACACTTTAATCAATCCAATATTTATTTTATATAGCGCCTTTCGTAGTGGACAACCATCATAAAGCACTTTACAAGACAGTGAAAAACAATACATAATAAATTAAATGGTGAAATAATAACAGTACGTTAAATACAGTGAAATACAAGGCACAGTACTTGGAACATTCATAGTGTGTTGCTTCTGAAGACAGGATTTTTCATTTCTATGAGCAATTTTATTATGTAATCACGCGTACACTATCACATTACAGCACTGGCTGATCAGTTGCCAGATAATTAATCACTGGGTGTACTTGATCAAACACAAATGGGGTGGGTTTTTTTGTTTTTTGTTTTTTTTTCTTGGCACTTTGTGTGAAACTGATGTAATCGGTGCAGTGTTTTCAGTAGTTTTATTCTTTAGCTTCCTGGGTTATTAAAAGCCATTAACAGAAACTATAAAAAGATTAACAAAAAAAAAAAAAAAATGTATAAGCAGTTGATAAGACCAGTAATATTTACAGAGTATTCTAGTGTATGTGTGGAGACAGAAATGGTTGTGTTTTGGAAATATTGAAATCACATAAGCTGGTAGAAAGGTATAAATAACCAAGCTGGCTCAACATGCAAACCAGTGGTTGTTTTGTAATTATTTACATAACAGAATGCATGCTGTACATAACTTGTTTATGCCAACTAGTGTATCATGCAAAATAGTTGGAATGTAAAAAATAAAATCCATATAACACCCGAAACAGAGCCACATAAATGTTTTTCATGCTGCAATTCTAAGCAGAATTATTTAAACAAAGTTAAATTGTGAAAACAAAGGCCAGCTTGGATATTCAGCTAGATATTCACTGTTCTGTTCACAGAATTCTAGAGCTGTTTAGGTTAAATGGCATTTTACAAGTATTCTTGATGGAGAAAATGAAAATATACACTTCTCTAGGTCAGGTTTGATAGCAAGTATATGCATTGTTTTAACCACTGGCCATGATACAAATATTTTCCATGTATCTATACTGAACATGAGCAATCAATCAGCAGAACCATTTGCTAGAAATTATTTTCTTCCACCAGAAATTCCATCTGCAGTCTCATTATGTTTTAATAAATGAACTCTCTCTCTTAGTTTAGATTGGGGGATTAAGCAAACTGGGGCAATCTGAAAAAGGGACACTGCGATTGTGCATTATGTAACAGTAAAGATTGACGTGCCTACCTTTTTATCCCGTTTGCTGTCCCAAAGGCAAATGCCTTTAATTCGTTTTTTACTGTTGCACCAACAAAACATGTGGTTGTTGACTTCTCCGCTGCCTGCTTTTATGTAACTCAGCATTCCATTACATTCAGCTCAGCTGGATATTGGCAAAAGGGATGATGTCATTCAATCTGCTATCCGATTGATTTGGTACCAGGAAATTATTTGCATATGTTCTAGGATGTTTAGCCACATTGGGTGTGGGTGGGGGGGCAGGCGTTAGATGAAGTTCTGTCTATTTGTTATTTATTTACTTTTAATGTTATTTTATGCCAGTTTAAATACTTTGTTTAAATGGGGTTTTATTTAGTTACAGATGTGTATTTACTGTAAATGATGGTTGTCTGATAGCATATGACACTATTTCATTTGTTTTTGCCGGAAACCTTCTTACAGAAGCTCTTTCATTGCTGACTCTGGGCATTCGTGTCATCCTCAGGGGCCTCGCTATTCAAAACAAACCTGAACTACAGAAGGTCATGGAGAGGAGGAAGAGGGATCAGGTAGTGAAAGAGAAGGAGGAGGAGGCGGTGAAGAAGATGAGTGCCCTGGAGATCGAGCTCATGAAGAGGCAACAGAAACTGGAGCAGGTGAATACAACATGAGCATTAAAAAATGTCTGCACATCAATATGAATTCCAACCAAATAGCTGCTATTACAGCTGATGATTTCCACGAGAAATGATTATTAATCTTTGTCCCCCGCCAACAAAAGAAATAAACTGTGTTGAATCCACCAAACACTTTTATCGCTAATGACTTATTTAACCAGACGCTTTAAAAAAAAAAAAACTGAGAAACGTCAACAGGAATAAAAAGGTAGGTCTTTTTGTTTGAAAGTCAATCATTATAAAGCACTTCAGCTTGAAAGAAAGCATGTAGTGTGCCTCAAAAAAAAAATGGCTAGAACCTTAGATTCTATTTTTATGTTTCAGATTGAACTTGATAAACAAAAAAATGAAGAAGAGCGGGAGAATGCTCCTGAGTTTGTCAAGATGAAAAGTAACCTGAGGAGGACAAAACAAGAAACTGAGTTACTTGAACACGACAGCTAAATTCAACCGCACAGTCCACGGCACATCTGGAGAACTACATTTAAGAATTCTACAGGTTTCGTATCCCTACAACCAACAAAGAGACTTTCTTTGTAGAGACCCAAGCACCTTTGCAGTGTTTTGAGGCTTAACAGTATTTACTTATTTTAATATCATTGGAGACAGGCAGTAATGCAAAGACCAATATATCAACATGGGTACATTTCAGTTGAAACTGAAGTTTGTTCTCTTGAGAAAGAACTTGGAACTTTTAACAGGTGCAAAATGAAGCCAGGGAATGCTACTTTTTTAATGTAAGATTGGAAAGTTGGACACTGGATGAACCTGTGGAGCTGCACTAAAGTGTTTAAAAGCCAAGCTCCGTGCAGATACCATAATATTATTTATGTATTATTTTTGCAATCACTCATAGGAGTTTAAATATGTATAGAGTCATTTTTTGTAAACTAAATTCCTGGAGTTGGCCAATTAATTGGAACACGAGGAGGAACTACTTGGCCGTGCAGTAAACATTTGCTTTTTTATTATTATTTGTATTGTTTTTGTTTATTTTAATTTGGTTGTTTTAAGTTATATGAGAAGTCCAGGTGTAGGTATCTTTTTTTTTCTTTGATTTTTTTTTTTTTCTTCTAATAGGTCAAAAGTTTTACCCATGCCAATATTTCTATCCACAGATGATGTGGAGTATTGAAATGAAAGATTTGCGCTGATAATGATATATAGTGACATTTTATGACAATGCAGTTAAAAGGGGACACAGCTTTGAGTTTCCCTATTACAGCTAGCATTCACTAACTTGCATTTTTTCTGATTTTCTGAATGTAACAATGTCTTTTAAATAAAGATGACAATAATTTACAGATGGAATAAAGTATGGAAAATATTTTTTTCTGTGTGTAAATGTAACAGAAATTAGTGTTATCGTTCATTATTGTTTTTTGGTAGAATGGCCTCCATTTCTGTCTTCTCTGTCTTTTTAGCTGTCACTACAATACACATACAGTTAATGAGGAGTGATACTAATCTGAAACAAGCTGAAGCTAGTGCTGATTTAAGCAAGTTCACAGGACACTCTTCCTGTGTGTTTAACCTTCCAGCTCTTCCTTTTCCAGTGGTAACTCCCACTAAAAATAGCTGAACTTTTTAAAGACATTCCCATGACATACTTGCCAGGTTCATACATTGTAGCACAAACACTCAACATCTACTCTGTCAAAGATCTGGTCATGGGTGGGAATTAGACACGCTATCCTTTCTTTTCAATGACTGTCACATAACCTTGACCTTCCCAACCACTTCCCAATCCAAGTCCATTACGAACTGAAGCTTAATCTGCAATGAATGGAGCTCAACATATACCTCACAATCTTCCAGCACCTTTTAGACACTAAGGGCCAGTTTTTCAGAGCTATTTACCCAAATTGTCATTGGTGCAATTTTTTTTAATTTAAGTGTTTGAGTTGTCTGTTTGTGGTTTGGCAACTATATTAGGTGTTTTTATCCTTTGACAAACAACAAGCTAATGACGATTTGGAGGAAAGAGCTTTGAGAATCTAGCGATACAATGTCAGTTTGGGAGTCCAAGTTTCAGTAGTGTTACTAATGGATGATGAAGAATCTTCTGCTAATTTATGATTCTTGTGAAAAATTCCGCCAATTTATGACTGTTGTGAAAATATGACTTTCTCTAGACATTGAATGTATCTTAATATACCGCAAGTAAATTGTGCCTTAAAGTATCCAGTTTGTGGCCAAGTTTTAAACCTGGCAAGTGTTTTACTACATATTTATACATTGTATTTTATTATGGAGATAAAAAAAAGGAGTATTACTCGTGAGTGTCAAGACAACAACTTTGATGAGGCCTAACCATATTAATAATTGACTTCTAATAACTGACAAAGTAACAAAGGCTTCAGTTCCAAAGTGTAATACAAGCTGCCTGGGTTTCTTTTCCTCCGAACTACTGTAACAGCATGCCAAGAACTATTGTTACATAAATCACAGACATACAGCTACTATAATTCATTTAGTTATGTTATTCTGCACAAAATACACCCAGTTGCAAGATACATACTCTCCTCAGCTTTCCATAATTAATGGTTTTAACAGCAGGATTCTCATACAAGTGCTTTCCTGCCTAACAACCTAAAAAACATACCTCGGTAGTCTAGAATAGTGCCACAAGCTACAGTTGAATACTAGAGTGTGAACTGTGGGGGAAAAAACAGTTTGCACTGTACTATATCAGTGATCCTCAAAGTAATTTTGGCACGGTCATAAATAGATCTTACTTGGCTGTTTGCGGGCTTGCCGACTATTGCATAGGAGAGAGAGAGAGAGAGAGTTTTAGTGGGGTTATTCTTGGATCACCCTGATAAGGTCAAGTCTCTGGCAGTAATTGTACGTGCTGTGTTTATTCTTTAAATAATTTACATAAAATGCGCAATGCAAATATTTTTAAGTAGCATGTTTACACAGATAACCGTGAATAAACTAAAACAAAAGAGGACAGAGAGTGTCTCGCCTTGTTTCAATTTGGCACAGTTGCCAACACTAGGCACTACTGTTTTAAAGATCGTCATCTCCAATACAATTATTCAGAAAAAGTGGATTCGTAACTAAATCAACTACGGTGTTTCGCTTGTCTGGTGAAATTAAAATATATATAGAGAGAAAATTAAATTCTAAATACTGAAATTTATTATTTTTCTCAATAACACATTCGGCGAAATGTAGCGCTTACCCGGCATGTTAACCCCCGCCTCTGCTCACGAATGATTGGACAGCTGTCAGATCTTTCACTTTCCCATTGGCTATTTACTCGGCTTTAATTTTCCTGCAGAATCCCGCGAACGGCCTCTGCTTGCTTGTAATTGGACAGCTGCGTAAAATTTTGCAGATAATTTGACTCTCCTATTGGTTACACTCACTGTCAGTACCTGCAACTGAAACAGACACAGTTTATGTCCCGCTCAACTAATGTACTATATGATAACCAACTCCACCCTATCAACAACCACTACAGGGAGTAGGTATACTCTCTGAATAAACCACAATGTATATAATATGGATTTAGTAAATATTAAGGCAATATTTAAAGAAAACAACCTCATTCCACAATAATGTTTTCTGTACAATGTACAAAATCAATATTTGGTATATATTATAGAACAGTTTTAACTCATTAATTCAGCCTTCTCATCTTGTCTATTCCATCACTGCTTTTTACAATTGTTTCACATTAGCAGGCATTTGAGTTTATAGAATAGTATAGTTGAAATTACCTTTATTAGTACTCTTTTGATGTTGGTTTATTACAATAAAATGTAGTCTGAAAACAATTTAGCCAGAGGTTGTCCTGAATGTTGCTTTAAACTAGACAGATCCCATCTGGCAATACCTTTATCAGATGCTGAAAGCCGAAAAGCCGAAACCTGCCGGAGCAGAACATCTGTGTAATGCATCAGTAGAGAAATGTGCAACATGGACGAGGGTGTTTTCATAATTTCACTGAACCGATGACAAGTGGTGTTGACTCTGTTTGAAAAGGGAAGCACTATACATACTGTAGGGTAAAATGTGGCACAGACTACGTTAATTTCATTGGAAATGCTTTGGGTTTTGTACACAGAAACACAACTGTCTACAGACGGCTCCTGAGGATGGTAACAACTGATACAGTCCAAAAAAACAAAACAGCTGTGGTAGAAGCAGCAGTGCACAACTTCTAACACCCAGGCATTCAATGCTCCTCCAGCACACCCAATAATCCACTAGGTGGTGCTGTGGATCAGAGAATACATTAAGTGAGATGCGGTATGGAATGATGCTCTTCAGTCGTATAAAAATTTTAAATGGAGCAAATTATTATCAATGTATATTCAAAACATACATCGTGGGATTGCTGGCATTTTGTTGGTTTTGTGTTTTTTTCCTATATGAAAGGAGGTGAAGGGGATTTAAGGCTCAATTCTAGTATAACGTGTGCTCACTCGAATCCTTTGTGATTGTAGCCAGCAAAATATTTCCATAAGTCATACCTGTTGTGCCCTTCCATTTGGTATGTGGGTCTTATTGTGCAGTTTTGAAATAATCACATGTTACAGGAAACATGTATTTTGATTTTAAAACCATATATAAGGTACTACAGTAGGCTAAATAAATCTCTGTTTGCAAGCCATGGTTTCAGTTAATGTAGCCCTTGCTTGGAAAATTCATCTGGAGGGTGAAATTGTCCACAGTCCCCCTCCAATAGCTTCATCCCTGTCTTAAACCAACCAGCTGCTTCCCCTTTTTTACTGACATACTTTCAGCAAGTAACATACTTTTTCCCTAGAACACATTGTTGAGGCAAAATCATCCAGGAAGTGCAAGTGTTACAGAAAATAATAGAAACTGGGAACTTCCTTTCACCTAAAGTAGTACCAGCTATCATGTTGTAAATGCAGAATACATGTTTGTTAAAACATTTGGAGTTTTATTGACTATTAGAAAATGTAAAGGTGCAGTTGAATATTATCTTCTATTAATTGCATCAGCACACAAAGTCCAAGTAAATATCAAAAAAGGCAACCACAGTCGTGTGATTTAAACTCTTATCATTGCACACTGGCTTTTGGATTTGTCTTATTAAATAGTTAGTATAAATACATTTTAAAAACGACTAAAATCTGGAGTGAGCCTCAGAATTTCGGTCAATACTAACAGTACTAAAATTTCTACATAACTTAAAAATATAGGGTACATGGGGTCTGGACATCATACCACAAACTGATGATAGCTACTGTTCCATTCTCCAGCTCAACTTTATATTGCAATAATTTAATTTCATGTAATAGCAGCTGGAACTGTTTGGTTGGTTAGTTTGGGCTTAATTGTGTGCAGATGTTTATAAAAACTAAGAATCTTAGCACAATAAACCTACAAGATTACCTTTGCTCAAAAATCACCACTGGATATACATATCTTACAATTCCTTTTAGCAAATGCTGTTTATTTTTTTAAAATATTTTTTAACAGTAATATTCCCCAAACATTGGTTTCTGACTTATTGGCAGCTACTCCTCCTTACCAAAGTAGTCAGAAACCAATAAAATGAATAAAAACAACAAAATAGAATCTTGCCTAAAAGCTGCATTTAGCAAAAAAAAGGTGAAGCGTTACAAAGAACCGAGTGATTCACTGATTCGTCACCTAATTTTCCATTTTTCAAATTACCATATTATTGGAAGCTGTTGTGTTACTGTGTATTTTGTTTTGAGTAATGATATGTCCTGCTTTGAAAGATAAATAGGCCAGGACCAGCTGTAAATTATTTAGACGCACATTAACTGAATCCTTCTCTGAGTCAGATGTGCTAGACTATATTAGTCTGCTTGCAATTGAGCTGGTAAATAGAATTTGAAGCTGCTTATATTACATGGGTTTTAAATCAGCTGAAACTGTGTAACAGGATTAGAAATATGACAGAATGATATACTGCAAAAGCAAACAAAGGATTGGTAGTCATAAATATGGAGCATTTTAAAGGGAACTCCATCAACTCAGGAACAGTACTCTTTCAGAAAGCTTACAAGACTCATCTTTGGGTGCTAAACAAGGTACTGTAACTGTATCAAGATTGGAAAATAACAAAAAAAACTCAAACAAACAGACCTTTAAATAAGAGAAAGAAATGAACTTGAGGAGCTTGGATGGGTTCACTCCTACTTACAAAGGCTAGACAGTGAATCTGACATTTTACTGCAACTCGTTTTTAAAGCATCGGTTTAGAAAAAGGCTTACGAGCCGAGTGTATCTAATAATGAAATCAAATGTACGGGATAGAAGAGAACCTTGCATCATATTTAGTTTCCTGGCATTTCTCAAGTAGTCTTCATTCAGATGTGCTCTAAAAAGCTGGGCCCTGCTCCAAAGCCACAAGAATGTTCTTCATGAATAAAATGGCGGAATGGGGAACATTTTATTAAAACATATAAAAGATATTAAAAGCATTAGAATCAACTTGCTTCCTTATACATTATTTATCAGTTGTAAAATATAGTGAAAGCAATGTTAAATGTACTGCATCTTGCTAGTACATTAATTTTTTTCTTAAAAGTCTCAAAAGCCTTTTTAAGGTAAAAGTAATAAGAGGAAACACAGTAGTAACACAAAGATAAGCCCCAATGATCCAGAAAATGTTTCTGGTTTCCAACATGTATTATCTTGATCACAAGCTAACCTCCATAGGTTGGTAGTAATGAAAACATCAATGAACAGAGACAACTATATGTCTTCAGAAACAAGGACATTTGAAGCAAAGTCAGGTAAGAGGATCGGACCTGTGATGTGATGCTTAAACTAATACAAAAATAATATTAACACAAGTACCCCTACAGGATAAAAATAATCGAGTAAGTTGTAAGTAAGAAGTCGGGAAAGAGAGTAGAATGTTAGACCATCACAAGACTATAAGTAATGTAGAAATACTATTGTAAAAGATTTTTGCTTTCTACAAACAATCTTCTTATATCCTGTATACAGTAATTTTTTGTCAATTCAGGCTACGTAATGTTATAAGTCTAACAGGTTAACCTGATTGTGTGGTATAGAGATGTTATCAGTATTCTTCTTTGACCTGGAAAATATGTAGACTGCTTATGCTGGCACTTTTCCACAAGGTAGCACTCATTCCGTACAGGTTACAGTACAAGAGACAATGTTATGCAGAGCATGTCTTTAGGCACAGTGGCATTCCCCCATGTGTGCTTTTCGACCATCCCCAGAACTTGACACATAAACAGACAGACCACATCCCACCCACTCCCGCTTTCTAATCTGTTGCTTACTTAATCATCTCTTATCAGTTCTATCAGATTTTTAGACTTTATGAAAACAAATTGAGAAATTTTCTATGCACAGTATTCAGAGTAATACAATAAGTCACCTGGTACATAACAGGGTGGCAAAGTTCCACAGAATATATTACACACAAACAATATCTAAATTGATAACTGCGAAAGTGTGGTTTACAGTGCACAGTGAAGGTGAGGCAGGTGCACCAGACAATGACAAACACAAGACAGGCTTTATTTCCGCTGTGTTGGGTGTCAACAACACTTTAAATAACAGTACACATGGGCTCTAGACAACAAGATGTATTGCACAGTGCTTAAAAGGAGGGTTACAGTCCTGAACGTAAAAGACACAAAAAAGGGCGCACACACTTTCACCACCGCACGTGCTCTCGGTGCAGTGAGGTGCAGGCTGCCAATGGTGCTCTGTCTACTCTGGGTTTGCGTGCTGGCCTCAAGCGACAGCTCCTGAATTCTTTAGCTGTCTGACAAGAACAAACAGTAATAATTAGTCAGCTACAAAACAAATCAAACACAAAACACTCACGATCCCACAGCCTTTGTTTCCTCCCATCAACCACAACAAAGGAACCGATTTCGGTCCCCCTAAAGTACCCTCAGCCCCGCCTCCTCCCCTCCGATAGCTAGTTCAATCACATCTCCTCCAGTTCATGAATGAAATTTTGCTCACTGTACTAGGGCGATGACTCCTGGTACTGTGACACTGTCCCTTTCCGGAATGGCCGGCTTCCGACTGCCCCCGGAATGAACTGCCCAACCATTCAGTACGGGGCATGCAATTCCTGCTGTGCAGTGCTCTCACAGGTCGAGACAGAGAAAGTTGATTTGGATTCATTCGCTCTTTGCTACAATAACATATGCTGAACATTGCTCAATAAATATGGAACATGGTAACAGGTTACATGGCACGTATTACATAGTAATTATAACTTTTGGTAACTACATTGTAATTAATGTAATTACAGTGTTACATTTATTAATACAACAAAGTGTTTTGCCTGTTTAATATTGCCTTTAAAGTATGAGGCCATATATGACAGGATACTTGTTTGATTCATTATCACATTAAACAGAAGTTAACTAATTGATCCCCCATCACTTTACTGTGCTCCGGGGGATATTCAATGCCTTGGAAATGTTTTTATATCCTACCCCTGATTGGTGTTTTTGAAGAACCTTATTCCGGGTTTGCTTTAAATGTTCCTTCGTCTTCATGATGTAGTTTTTGTTAGGAAATGTACTAACCAACTGTGGGACCTCCCAGAGACAGGTGTATTTAACCTGAAATCATGTGAAACACCTTAATTGCACACAGGTGGACTCCATTCAACTAATTATGTGACTTCTAAAGACAATTGGTTGCACCAGAGCTTGTTTAGATGTGTCATAGCAAAGAGGGTGTATACTTATGCAATCAATTATTTTCTGTTTTGCATTTGTAATTAATTTAGAACAATTTATAGATTTTATTTTTCACTTTGACATTATGGACTTTTTTGTGTTGATCAATGAATGAGTGACAAAAACTCCTAATTAAATCCTTTACCCTTGCTACTGCAGTATATAGGCGAAACACGTTTTAAATTAAAAGCAGAATAAATAGCTTGTGCCAAATAAGTCGCATCCTTGTTTTGTTTCTGTTTTTCATTAGTGTACATTCTTGAAACATTGTTCATTTTAGAGTTTTCCCTGGTAAAGACTATTAAAACATGATTCTAGTTCCCAGCCAGGGAATTAGAAGCATCATAACTGCATCATACTTGGCTTGGCTTACATGCAATAATAAAAATAAGTCTTGCCTTTTTGTCACGCTTTAGGTAGTATCTTTCGAGCAATTTGTGCTTACATGTAGTTTTCTTTTAGGGAGAGAAATTATCCTTCAAGATTCTGTCAGTGTTTCAATTTAACTTTGTGAGACTGATGGTATTGTGCAGCTTTTTTAAATGGGGTTTACAAGAAGGTTGTGTTGCAGAACCGCAAGTAACAGCCTTCCTCATTTGGCCTACTATCCTTGTGCTATTTGCCAAACTTTTTTTTTTTTTACTTTGTATATATTGTAGCAAACCTCTGCTCCCGCAGGCAGGCGCATCACACAGGGCGAGGCAGTCCACACACAGACGGAGGGTGGTGGGCACGAACCTGGGACCTCTCGAAATCAAGCATAGCGCCGATACTGCTGTACAAAAGAGCCGGGTCTATTGCAAGGAGCATATATCGGGCTTGTGTCTTCATGTGTGATTATGTCACCAACCAGCCCTGCTGCTGCCTTACCCTGTGCACACTACAATATTTATATACTGCAAAAGCCTTGAACTGCAGAGCACATTTTCTCATATGTACGTGATACTTAAAAACACATACAAACACTTTTCAGAGTTTACATTACTAACAATAGTTAATGCAATTACAGTTAATGTTTACTCTGAAAAGGTAGTTTCTTAGCTAAAACAGTGATGAGTTTGAGCCAAATCAAGTTGCAAAATAGATATATGCTATTCAACTGACTTGTATTTTACATTCAATATTCAGTCTGGTCTGTTAAGAAGAATAATGTAACTGAAGCATGTTACCCTGTTTTTTTTTTTTTTCTTTTAATGATAATAAACAAATGGCATTCTTAGTTAAAGCTGTGCTTTCTTATAAAGTAGGCTGCAGTTGTATGCTACGTTGTTAAATTATTATCTTTATCAGGAGCACATTCTACTTGTGGTTGCTGTGGTTGTTACAGTAAACGTATGTATAGTGTAAGTTAATACGCTATGTGTAGGGTGTCTCTTATTGTATAATCCCATGCAATTTCGGCAATATGACTGTGAAGAATAAGAAGTGGCTTACTTACTTACTTACCCTTGGGCATCTTTATAAAATTCCAATTGAACAGCTTGTTGTGTCTCTTCCATGGCAACTTTAGAAATGAAACAATTATCACCCGCTTACCCCAACTCAAATACTATTTATGATTCACATTAGTACATTTACAAACAACATGCACTGGATTTAAAAAGTCAAAACATTTTTATTTTTACCATCTTGAGTATCCCTACAGATTTACGTATACCAGTGTTATAAGTCAGTTCCTCTTATTTTCATACTATTGTTTAAAATTACAGTCCGGTAATGTGCCAATCAAACACAGGTCATGAAAAGTTACTGGATGGACCGTGTGAACTTGCCAACGAGGGAACAAATTGATTAATTCTGAAGCTGCTATTGTAGAAGTTTTTTTTTTAGATCTGTTATTTCACAGACAGTTGTGTAACACTTTCACAGTGCTCAGTGTACCAATATTGGGTAGGGTCTAGATTGAATATTAAATCTATTTTATGAATTGTTTGTTCGCCTTAAAGAAAGGATAAGGCCATCATAATGGAGAGTCACGGTATACAGACTATTTATTGACTACATGTCACACACCCCTATTAACACTAATCTTGGACTACTGAAGCTTATATTAGATAAGGTAGTCCAAGATTGCTACTAAGCAGTGTCCATCAATCCACCCAAATAAATATCTGGAATGCTACCTGTGAGACAAAAGCTGTTGAGATCATCCAATTACATTTTTTGTGCTATATCAGCAATTTATTTTCTAATTTTACAATGCAACTGTATTATTTTGTGTGTATTTTTTAATTCCAATTTTATAAAATATTTGTTTTAGACTTTTGTCTCTTTTTTAATTTTTGTTTTATTACATTTTGTATTAGTCTTTTTAATGTAATGTTTTAAGGTTCCCAAAGTGCGGGCCAAATGCGGCCTGCGAGGACGTTTGGTGCGGCCCCCCCAAAGCCCACCCTCAAACAAATTTTCTGACCATTTACTTTATTTTCACATTTTCAGAAAATTTTTGTAAAAAAAATGGCGCGTGTAATTTTGGGGAAATTAATAGCAATCAAAGTTCATAAAAATTCCCTAACATACATGTTTTACATGTTTTGGATCAAATCTGGACCCTCTCAAGCCAATTTTATTAATTAAGTTGTTAGGGTCATTATATGTGCACCGTTCCTTTAAAAAAAAATAATAACGCCACCTATAGAGCACAGTAGGTTTGCCGCGCTGAAGGAAAATAACATGGGACCTCCTAAGAAAAGAAAAAGTGCTTCTACTTTTCTTAAATTATTATTTTGTCGTCGCCTATCGCTTGCTCAAAGACTGTGATATCAAGATGTGAAGGTACCATCCAAATAACGTTAGATTACTTCATGTAGCTGAAGCAGCTAGCTAGCTTCTGTCATGTTAACAGAGCGACTGCAAGAAATGTTACGGTTCAGGATACAGGCACTTTCTCTGTTGTAGATTTTATTGTATTATTTTAAGAACAAAACTGTATTCAGGAAAATTCGGGAAAATGCTCTTTGTACAATATTTTAGTTTTGGTGTTCAACTTTGATCTTTTGTTAGGGAAGGTACTACTGTAGTAACAGTACCCGGCTACAGTTTAAAATTGTTACCGTTACATTTCTTTTTGTACAGTGTTTCTGAATAAGACTACAGTTAGGCTGCAGTACAGTAGCTAGCAGGATGTTTCGTAGCAATCCTATGTAATTGCATAAAAAGCTCCAATGTAATGGCAGATAATTTATGAATAATTAATGCTGCACTTTAAAGAGAAATGTGTGATTATTTCATTGTATTCAAAAAGAAAAAATAAATAAAAACATCAAGGTAAAATACAGTAACGTCTGTGTTTTATTTCTGCACATTTACTATGGAAATAACTCTAAATGTTGGGGGAACATACAACTGTTCCTATGGTCCCCCAAGATCCGAATTAAGCAGAGTTCACTGTACATACATTCAACTCTTAGTGAAGTGGTTAGTTGTACATTCTGCCTCACTACTAAAGAATAACCCATAAAATATTTTAATTGGTTTAGTTTGAAGAGTATCTATTTCGGTATTATCTTCTTTAATTGTTGTGACCAGGACAATGTAAGATGTGACAGCATGATATTGGTGCTCAAACCTAAGCCTGTTGAGCCACCAAGACACAGGGTAAAATACATTTTAAAGCTGCTCGTATTGCATTGGTAGTAATATACATTCCTAATTTAAATACACAAATGTATAGGAAATAAAAAAGGTATGATTTGGAACATATTTCAGTTTCCTGAGTGCTACTTTTTCTTGTGCGGACCCCCATCCCATGCAACCCCCGGAAACTGGCCCTCCATCACCAAAACCTTGGAAACCCCTGATCTACGTACATGGACGCGAGAGGTTTGGAGTTAAGACAAAGGATGAAAAAGTACAAATTATTCCTGGAAAGTCTAGACGGCAACAGGAGATTGAATGCTTAGTTAGAGAAAGGAGGGAGCTGAGGAAGCAATGGAGAAGAGATGAACAAAGTCAGAAGGAAGGACTCAATTTGTTACAAAGGGTCATAAAAGATAAGCTTGCAACATTGCGCAGAGCTGAGCACCTACAGAAACGCTACAAAAAGAAAAGAGCGCGCAAGAACTAACTTTTATAAAGATCCATTCAAATTTGTAAAAGATAATCACCAGTGAGAAAAATGGCACACTAAAAGCATCTAAGTTCGAGCTGAAGAGATATTTGGAGGAAACACATACAGATTCAAAAAGGCAGGAGCCTATGTCATTTCCTTCAAACATCCCACCTATCAATCCACCAGAATTCCAAATGGAGGACTGTGCACCTAAGTGGAAAGAAGTAGAGCAAGCTGTGAAAAAAGCAAGGGTGTCATCCTCTCCAGGGCCTAATGGAGTTCTGTACAGAGTGTACAAGAGTGCTTCAGGAGTTCTACGAATCCTGTGGAAACTGATGAAAGTGGCATGGGAAAAATAGGTTGTACCAAGAGCATGGCGCCGAGCAGATGGAGTTTTATACCAAAAGAAAAACATTCTACACAAATGCAATTCAAGCCCACTAAATCAAGGAGCATCTCTATAATTAAAGGTAAAGTAGTAGTTAAAATGTTCTACATTAATGGTGAGGTAATAACAACAGTGTCTGAGAAGCCTGTGAAAAGTCTATGGAGATGGTACGATGGGGGATCTAAAGGAAACGGTTGGTGTGAGAGAAGTTGGCCAACAAGCAGTGGAAGGGTTGAAGAGCATAGACAGCAGCGCTTTACCACGCAAACTGAAACGCTGGTACTTTCAGTTTGGTCTACTGCCAAGACTGCTGTGGCCACTGATTGTGTACGAGGTTTCCTTGACAACAGCATGAAGTTATAACATCTACTCATGCAATGGAAATCTAGAAATGTGAATTGTATTGTATTATTATTATTATTATTATTATTATTATTATTATTATTATTATTATTATTATTATTCGTGTCCTCCTACTCAATAAAATTTGCACTAACTTGGATATTTTAATCATTTCATGCTGACCTTTGACCACACAAACTGGGTTTCTGCCAGTTTGGGATGTGTCAGTCACCCATATTTACATGTTGAGTAATGAATATATTATTAGTTTGTGAATGATTTCAGTGGTCAGTTGCAATATTTAGAAGAGCTATAGGACTAATTTATTTCCAAAAATACTTTATTGTTTAGTAGTGGAAATAGATAGATTTATTTTAGGTTATGTGCTGCCTCAAAGAATAACAAATATTTGTTTTCTTCTATTTAAAAAAAAAAGTTTTTTTCTTTTTTTTTTTAGTGATTGGAAATTCTGATTTACTGACCTTTATGGAATAAAGCACAGCACCATGCTTTTAGAAGTGAATATAAAAGTTAAGCTACAAATACAACATGCCACAAGGCTTTAGAATCATTTGTTTATTTTTGTCACTCATCTGTTTAAAAAAGGCAGCAATTATTTGTGAGTAATAAGTTGCTCAGGTTAACAGGTAAATAAAATGCTCCAACAACCTTAAACCTGGACAGAATTTGCTACTGCTAATAGCAACGTGCTTTAACCATTACATGTATGCTTGGCATACATTTAAAAAGATGTGCTCTTTGAAAAATACACACTATGTTTTGGAAGACATTTTTGCTTTACCATATTTTCTTTTTTCTTGTTTTGCATTTCAGTGCCACCGTGCATTTCTATCATTCATGTTAAATGTTGATAACCCCTGATCCAAAAAAAAACCCTTTTTTTTAAAAAAATTGACTCTGAAATGGGGAGAGTATTTTTCATTGAATGCTAATAAAAAGCAATCAGATTACAATCTGAAAGCCTTTAGAATAGACTGATGTAGTATGCCCTCTGGTGGCTTGACATTAAAATCTAACCTTTTTAACAGTTCGAATGGAATGCACAAATTGGATTTTGTGTATGAGCAAAATAGATCAATAGATGAAGCTATTTGATTATCACAGAAATGAATTAAGTGTGATGTTCTGCTATCAATGTGTTCTACGATGCTCAGCCAACATAGTGTGTTGAGGGCTGACTTGGACCAGTTATCTACCTTTTTGTAACACTTCTTTTTTCAATCGAAAATAAACAATGCAATTTTATTACTATATTATTGCATATACTACTTTAGAGTGTTTTTTTGTGTGTTATGAATAACATATTGGGCTAGATTCTCAAAGCTGGTTACTCCAAAACTTCATTAGCATGATACTGTCAAACAGTAAAAACACATCCAACAAAACTACCCAATGAGAAGTAAACGATAGTCCAAAGTTGTTTCTTGGTGGGGTTTTTGTTGTTGTTGTTTTTTTTTTCCATTTGGACAAAAATAATTCTAATGAAGATTTGAAGTAAATAGCTTTGAGTATGTAGCCCATTGTGCAGAATGCCAGAAAAATTCTGGCCTGTGTTTCAGAAATCTATATCAGTCAGTGATGAGACAGTACTCAGCTACATTATGAATGCTTCATGAATAAATCATCTGTAATCCTTTTTGCATGTGTTTCAGTTTTGAAGTAGGCTGTAACTCCTATTCATGTTATACAAACTGTTGTGAGGGTGTTTATAATGCAAGTGTTCCCAGCTGGTGCCAGTTGTTGACTCACTGTACTCTTGGATGTCCAAATGAGAGATTTTCTGAACCAGAAGTAATGTAGGAAAGATTTAAAATGATAAGCTAGAGTCCTCTCCATAAAAGAAAAACGTATAACAAATTCTAACACAAATCAACACTTTAAAGAAAAAGGTTTGAAGCTTTGGGATTGGCAAGCTTTTGAGATGACCTACCTTATTTTGGCTCCTAGTATCCGTTTCTCTCAAAGAAAACTCTTCATTGTAAGAACTGGATAAGCCTCAGAAACACCGTCCTGAGTATCCATACTGAGTTTAATCACAGGATGATCAATTCCCTAGCTGTATCTAACAATATATGTGTTTCCACTACATCAGTGTGAAGAGGGTGTACAGACTTGCTCAATAAATGAAAGCTTGCCCTGCAGAAGGGGAAATGTCTTGTTTTATTGACACTTTAAAGGGCAGCGTGGTCACAATGTGCCAGTAAAAGGAGGCCTCTGCAGACTCACCATTGAGCATGACCCAAACGAATTGAGTCAAGAGTCATGGACTACTCCATACAACAGTTTCTCCGTTTTCAGTTTCTTAATAATCACTAAAGCAAAGAAGGATAGAGATATAAAGGGGTTCACAGTATTCATGGAGGAAATATACCAAAGATCATTTCTCGTTTTGGTGCTACCTTTTAATAGAATCATCTTAAATGTCTACACAAACTGACTTTTGACAGAACAGTGCAAGCCCTTGCAATGATGAATTTCAACTGAACTCTTGGGGGGAGGTTTACCAAAATGAATACAATGATCAGCTTGCATGTGGGGGGGGGGGGGGGGGGGGTCAACCAAGTGATAGTCGAGGTGCTCTTATTTATGAACAGAGGCTACATCTTGAAACTGGTATGTCCGTAATGGATGAAACTTTGCTAGTTTACTATGAGAATTTCCAGAAACAACATCTGGGAAGTTATTAAAGAAGTTCACTCTTGATGGTATTGAAATTTGCAGTATGTTGTTGTTCTCGGTGGTGAATACTGTATGTGAGTAGCTGACACATTATACTGCGAGTTTATGGATGTGAAGTATGTGATCCATTTTGTCATTCTATTTGTATAGGATGTGCCAGTCTGTTTATGTTTTATGTTAACAATGCTTAAAACAAGTGATTTTTGTAGCATATTTATTTCTATTTCCATTAACTTAAACACTGCTAAAGTTTAGTGCAACAGCAATGTCCTCCTAACAGAACAGCACTGTATCTCAATATATCAGTGTACTGTTGTTTGTTACATCAATCCCCTTGTACTCTTGTGTTATAAAACATACTGTAAGTGTTCAACGGTTAACTCTGATGATGAGAATGTGGTGAACTTCGGAACTCCAATCAGAATGGCCGCAGGGAATGACATCATGCAGCAGTCCCTTTTTTCTGTAGTGGGACCGTGTTATTTTTTTTCTCTTTTTTTCACTTATTTTGGCTATGGTACCTCACTCTATTTTTGAACTACACCTCATGTTGGTTCTATACTGTGTATAGCTATCAGTAAGGAGGAAGAACTGACTTATGACTACAGTATTTTGGTTTTAATGAGGGTTATTTATTTTATTAAACTGTGCTCTCCCTTGGCTTACATTACGACTTGTGTCGGGGTGAGCCTATGTACTTTTTCTAGTTTTGCTGCAGTGTTTTTTTTTTTTTTTTTTTTTTTTTCTTTCACTTTACATTTGAGTCAGGTGGGTCAGTCTGACTACCTGGAAGGAGAGTTTACCTGAGTGAATGTTGGAAGGCTGACCATTTCAAAATTACTTGCCTTGACAAATACTTATCCTCTATTGAGTTGTTCCTTGTGCATTGTTTCAAGGCACCGCAGGGCAGCTGATGTTGGAAGTACTTACTGGTTACAGTATCCAGAGGGGCAGTGGCAATGCAGACCCGTCCAGGCTACGAGAGAGAGAGGTGGAGACACGCAGGGGTCAAAGACAGGCCATTGATTGAGATTTACTTACCTGTACTCCTTGTCCCTGAAAGCCGGTCTGTGTCCTTTCCCAGGTTTCCTGGGATCTCCCCTCCAGGTCTGATGGAGTAGGAGACAGTGCCTGACCGGTCCAGTGCCTCCTGGAGGACATTTATTCTGGGCAGTGGAGAATACAAAGCTTGACTCTCCATTTTTTCTATTTCTTTTGGCAGCTAACTGTGGACTGCATTTTTCTTCTTAGAGTTTTGTTTTAGTTTTTTTTTCTGTTTAATGCTGTGGAATACTTTTTGTGTGTGTTTTTACTCGCAGGAGGATAATTCCTTTGTTCATATTTAGTGTTTTTATTGTGTGGGAGTATTCCTTGTGTGTGTGCTTTAAAAAAAAATAAAAAAATCCCTGTGGAGAATTAATAAAGTTTGTTTTAATAATTTTAAACTGTCCATTGTGTGTGTTTATGGACCCCTGGAGATCAAGGATTACCTGTGCAGGACTATTAATAGTTATATTTGGCCACAAAGGTCCTTGCCCTTTTATAACACAAGGTGGCGTAGCTGGCACTACAATGGTTACCGCTGTCATCCTACCTGTGACACTGCGGATTTCTAACATTGCCTCATTAAAAATGATGGCAATGTTTCTTGCAATGGCTTGCAGTTTCTGGTATTGGGAAAGCAGCTTAGGGGAAGTGAGGCTGAGAAGAGTCTCTCACAAGCATTCCTCACAGCATTTTGGTTAGTGGATGACCAGATTGTAATAGTCCTCTGACATTACCCCAAATATTAGGGAGCCAAGTGTGTAACAATGTACTATATAGCTGGCTGATTAAAAAAAGCTCAAGTGCTTGACCTTTATTTTTATTTTCTTATCTCATCTATCTTGCTCAGTAATTAAAAGTCAACAGTATGCCAAGGAAAGAAGATGGTCTGGTTGGTACTTTGCATCTAAGCATAGGGGTACAATGTTAGCACCATTTATTTCCTCAATGGCAGAGCATCACAATCAGTGTAGCTATTAGCGTTTTATTTACTGTCCATGAGAATGGCTTCAGTTGCCACAGGATTCAAGTAGTATCCTTGCTTCCACTTGGTAGCAGTTTCCTTCTGATCCTCGTGGGCTTCTCAATGGTTGTTTAAGGGTTTCTGCTTTGAAATAAGAAATGACAGATCTATTTAAAATACATTTTTTTTCCCTCCAGATATAATATTCCTTACACAAATGGATTTATCTTATCTTTAGAGTTAACTGCCAGCTTGTTATTTTGAATGAGATGCATATATGCATAAAGGGCAAATATGTTTTAAAGCAACTGCATAGAAACCATACATGTGAAAAGTGTCATGTGTGTCACTTGTGACAATTTTGTGCACTATTAAACTATTTATTTTATAGGCTTTTTAAAAGAAAAAAGAAGAATGACAAAGCGTCGGCTGTTGGACAAGACAGATTTCTGTACAACACAATGTAAATGTTTCATTGCTGTAGATTGGAGTCGTGACAAAAACAAGACAAGTTTCATGATCTAGTGTTGCTGTATCAAATAACCATGTGTGCCACTGCTTTCACGTCTGTTGATTAATGTAAAGACTTCACAGCAGCCTATAGCTCATATACTTTAATCATCGTGGCATGTTGGTTTTCTTCTTCTTCATTTCAAGAGCTGCTGCTTTAAGGACAGAGAACAACTGTAAGATCAATCATTATCTCAGCAGCACTTTGCAGTAACAAACTGATATGCATTAGTTTGCTGTGTCCATAGAAAAAGATTTATATTACATTCAAACTCTGCAGGGTTGGTTTAGCTGAGATGGGATGTTGAAGCTATCTTGTAGGGTATTCAAATTAATATGTTTTGCTCGACCTACAGTATATACAGAAAAAGGATAGCAATTTTCCTAAAATTGTCAGTGTTCTTTTTTTTACTGCATTCAAGTAACCAGTCTTTTTTTTTTTTCCCTGACAAAAGTGGCTAATATGTTCTGATTAGGTTTGCAGAGTATGTCTGCAGCCAACTGTAGCACAATTTTTCTCAATTAAAGGTGTTTTTAAGTCTTTATTGCATGCATATTGTATTGATAAAATACCTATCAAGCTACCTTTCACCTGAAGAATAATAGAAGGAAGAACATTGTTCAAAAGTTACGGTGTACTGCTGCAATTCAAAAATCACAGACATTATTCTTGACAAGTAAAACAGGAAAGAATTACAGAGACTCTCTATGCATAACTGACCTCTGTACATAGGGCTAGTTAGTAAGCATGGCAAATAATGATATATGCAAAAAAACTATAGATATTATTATTATTATTATTATTATTATTATTATTATTATTATTATTATTATTATTATTATTATTATTATTATTATTAAAGATATACAAGCTTTGTGGCATTATTAAGGATATTTATATTTCAATTCATAGCTCTGCTGAAGGTAATAAAGTCAGTTTATTGTAATTTAGTGTGAACTGATTTCTGATAACACTATGTAACACAATTTTTGTTCCTGGGTAGTAAGTGTTATTTCCTAATTGCTTATGCCTCAAAAGTATAGAAAATGGCTATTATTCCCCACAAACTTTGTTTTTTTGACCAGGACAGTGATATTTCAAAATATCTCTATTTCCAATGGGAAAACGAGCAAACGTGTGTCTTTTCGTTCACATAAAGTCAGAAAAAAACAGCATATGAATCCAAATTAACATGTATTTATACCAAAGTAATACAAAAATGACTACAAAAGATTTAGAAGCGAGTAGGTTTTCGAGATTTACAATTATACTGTATTTACAGTATAATCGTAAATCTCGAAAAACTACTCATTTCTACATCTTTTGTAGTCATTTTTGTAGTTTTGAATCAGTACTACTTGTGAAAAGGAGTTTTGGAATATCCAATAGTCTTATAATGCCTGTCGAGGATGTGAGATTTATTTTAAGCTAATCAAGGATGCACATCATTTGCTTTGGCTTATAAACAAAATACACGACACGTGATTTAAAAAACAATTACCTGTAATATCAGCATCTCACAAAAAATAAGTTACATTGCGCATTGCTCACTAAAAACCAGCCATTTTATAATATCCTTGTCAAACCTCTTAACAACAAATGACTACATAAATACCAAGGAGCTATTGCTGGTATGTAAAAAAAAAAATAAAAAATCAACTGACTTTGGGATGAAGCTCTAGATATATTCCAACCTCCGAAGATCAGTTATTTACCTCAGATAAGGGGTATTGAAGCTTAGCATTTGCCCCATAAGTATTCCTGGACAAATTAGGAAGATAACAATGTAGTATGTCTAGACAACTGTATCTTTTTTTAAATTATTTTGGTTTCATTGCTGGCCTCCTAGAGTAGAAACTCAGTACTTTACGACTTTCAGGACTAATTTGTCTTTGTGTCTTAACAGCCCCGTGTCAGCATAATTTGCCCAGTGAGTCTGCAGAGCTTGAGAAAAAAACTCTGTAACATGGAGCCCTGTAGAGCTGTGGGGAAGGGGAGGGGGCTGGTCTGCATGGTGCTGCTGGTACAGCTCATGTGATGGGCTCACTAACAGAAAACCAGCCGTGTAATTGCACGTTTCGAGTAAGTGTGTTATCCCCAGAGGGAGCATGCTGCTTTCTAACCTAGTTCAACAGGGAACAGATTTTTGGCAAGGGTGAAAGCTTAACCCAATTTCTATGCAGATGAGAAGCAGTTAGTAGTACAGTAGCAGTTGCATACCAGCATGCTATTGTGTTTTTAATGTAGTGTGTGGTCTCTCTTGTGTCTGTTCAATTCCATACTGTAAATGAATACACACATATTCGTTTTTCCTGTTCTTTTTTTTTTTTTCTCGGGAGAGTGGCAGAAGCAAGAACATCTTGCAATTGCTATTTTTACATTATTTATCCTGTTGGCTCACTCCGGATTAACAGCATGGCAGCTCTGCTGTAGCTCTCTGAGGGTTAAAAGAACAATTCTGTTAAGTGGGTTGAGGTGTGTTTGCTGATATTCTAAGCAGCCACGCAGTGCCTGATATGATTTCTACGTTTTTCATGAATGGACGGGCTGCTTTTTTCATCCAGTAAATCTCTTGCTGGCTTCCTAACCTACTCAGCTGCTGTAGGTTTTTTTTTTTTTTTTTTTTTTGTAGTGTAATGCAAGATATGAAATTCATAATTTCAGGCCCAGCTTCTGATTTTAGGTTCTGGGGCACAGTTTGACTGGAAGACAAAATAAAATCTTGCTTTTGGCTGCTTCTTTTATTTCAGCAAGCTGTGGGTGTAAGGAAGCTGTGCTAAAGTAGAAGGCCAGGGGCTCGCTGAGTGCGAAGTTGCTTGTATTCCATCGGCTATCAAAGGGGAAAGACCATGGCTGTGCAGCTTATGCCTGATTCTGCCCTTAGTCTCTTAATGGTAAGTATTTTGAAATGTTTTACATGCCTTATTAAGAAATGCTTATATACTGTTGTGGTAATGGGGTGTGCATTGTTTGTTTACTGCTTAAGGTGCTTAAAATCCCTTTTTAATATGTATATTTTTGTATACTGATAGTGTGTATCTAGAATGATAAAACATAGAAAATGTGCTGTATTCTTCTTCTTCTTCTTCTTCTTCTTCTTCTTCTTCTTCTTCTTCTTCTTCTTCTTCTCTTTAATGTATACAGTACATAGAAACAAATAATTTAATGTGTAGCTTATAAAATAAGCAAAGTATTCAGTAAAAAAAAATGAAGTTGTCCCAATTATGTTTAAATAAATACTGCTGAATAGCTTTGAAATTCCAATAAAGGGTTGAAAACCAACTAAACAAAAAAGCATACTAAGGCAGCTTCTGTATTTCTACTTTCACCTGACCAAACATATCAGTTTTGGGAGAGAAAAGATGTCATAAGCATTTGGTAATGAGCAACCATAGTACAGAACTCAGTGACGGTCTTTTTTTCTGCCAGGCTGACTGGTTAACTTCTTTGTTTTGACAGGACATGGTTAACAGCCTCTAAGTCTTTTTTGCTTGTAGATTCAAAATTTCAGGCTTCATTTATTTCAATTCAAGACATTAATGTCAACGTTGTGGGCACATGTGGAGTGTGCGGTGTGATTTTTCAACATTGGTTTATTGTTTGGGGCTTGTAAAAGCTGTGGATATTACCTGTCAGGATTAAGAGCTGTTTCCTTTTGGGCTGATAGTGATGCAGCTTGCTGGCTGTGTTGCTGTACCTGGCTTTTGCACCTGTCAGCGCTGTATGTTGCTATGGTTACCTGTATAGTATCATGAAGGGTTGGTATCCAGGGATCAATGGTCTGCAGTATGCAATCCAGTATTAATGTGCAGAAAAAAGCACTACCGTATATTTTTTTATTACTATCCTGCTTTAAATAGTTTTGAATTTGTTATGTTTTTATCTCTCATATATCCTTGAAGCCTTTTTAATGCACTATGTTACTATGTTTAGAGATCTCTTAATCAAAAATAAGCCACTTCCCATACCAACACCTTAAACACACATCCCCAAGTCCTCCTACATCTTTGAAGTCTGGCTAAACCTGGGCTGAATACGGTCTGTGAGGTGAAAGTTATTGAAAACCCCAAATGTATATATATATATATATATATATATATATATATATATATATATATATATATTCTGAAAAATTAGAAAGTAGTTCATGTGGACTACTGTCTGTATTTAAAATGTGTTCAACATATACTATATCACACTGAACTCTATAATGAATCACTCAGTCACATGGGTTTGTCATTTAAACATTATGAAAACTATTAATTGTGCAAGTTTAGAGGCTGTGCTTGACTCAGTGGGATAATGGTGAGAGTGAGAAACTTGGATGTGAATCTTACATCTTGACAATAAAGGACACAGGTGGCTCACGTTTAATAACAGATTGTTTAAAGAATGTTTGGTCCAGCAGGACTATTTTTCATTAAACCTGTTAGAGGTTTATTCTCATTTCTCAAAGAACTGCAGTCCTTAAAGTTCATTTTATTCTATTATTATTTTTAATTATGGTCTTATATCGCTAAAGGTCTTTTGATATAAACAAGCTATAAACAACCTAATGTAGGTCGTTACTGGGGAATTTTTCCTGAAAGGTCCCTGAAACTTATTAGAACTTGCACAATTAACACATTTTTTGATGTTTCAATTAAGAAACCTATACGTTTCTCTAAAAGGTAAGAATCCTGTACATTTCTCGAAAAGGTGAGCGGTGTATTATTGTATTTTGAACACCAAATAGTTTAAGTCGTAGCTATAATGTAAACATAACCGGAAGTGGATTTTACCAATCCATTTCTAGGTAAGTGTGCAGCAGTGTATGCAATGCTGTTAAGTCTATTCTGGAGATTGTCAATCAATAGGAGAGACACACTATGTTGAGGGATGCTACATTTTCTAATTAAAAAGAAAATGTGGAGGATTGTTGTCAGCTGTAAATTAAATTTTAGGTTTCCACTCTCGTGTTCTATGATATGAAAAAAAAAAAAAAACTTCCTGCCTGCCCATTGTCTAAATAAAGGCATCTGCTGATCATTCCATGCCAAAATATTAGGATGTAATGCCAGATTGTCAATGGCTGAATTTATATAAGTCATTTGGAACTACAGTATTCTTAAAGTGCACAGAGAACATAGCTTTCTGAACTATTGAGAACACCCATGTTGTATGGGTTGTGGTAGCCGCTAACCAGTTTGTAGTTTTCTATAACGGAATCTGATTCAACAGCCCCTGGTGTCTTAGTTGTCTTTTTATTATTATTATTGATTGCTCTTAAACCTGTATTTGAAATGAGACCAAATGTGCTTGCAGAAGGTTTTAAAATGTTAGAGCATATGAAAAGATTGATTTCAGCGTATGCATTATTCAGAACTACATTAATTCTGGTGTAGAGTCAATAAAATTGTCTCAGTTGTGCGTGTTAAGCAATGGCGGCTAGTCACTTGACACACAGAGGAGGCACATTGTAAAGGAGTTGGGTTTTTATATATACTGAGTGTGTATGTATGTGTGTGTGTGTGTATATATATATATATAAACAGTTAATAGACTTGTTTTCCTAAGATTATTTTTTTTACAAGTTTTTTTTAATTACAAACGCAATCGAAGCAATGAAAAATTGGGATATAAAACATCAAAAACATTTTAAAATAAAGATATGACATCTGGTCACACAAACCACATAAAACCATAAACTGAACACACAAATGCATTGTAATTAATATACTGGTAAACACAATTAGGGTATCAAAATACTTAGTAATAGAAAGGTAGCAAAGTCACAATCTACATACAATCTTGCAAAGAGAACAAGTTTTGTGCATGTCACTTCACCATATGTTTCAAAACAATCAATGAAAGTTAAATGACTGATTAAAGCTGACAGTTGTCTTATCTTTACTTGTAAATAAAGTCTGTCCTTCTCTCCTTCTGAGATGTGAAATGATCAATCATACGATCATGCCAGCGGGGATTCTTCTCCAGCGCCTTCATGGTTCCCTTTTCAACAGACAGAATCGCCAAGTTCTTTAGTTGTTCTTGTCCCGTTGTGTTCTGTTATAACTTTTTTTGTCTCTTGAGACACAAAAGCTCCTTTCCACATCAGCTGAAGTTGCACCTCAGAATTGATGTACTCCTTTGATTTGGTCCAAGTTTTTTAAATCAGCAGTGTATGAAATATTTTATTTTATCCATGTATGTGTAGATGAAGAGATATTAAAAAGTAAACACGGCCAACAGTACAGGCAATTTGTACCAGTGCTGCCAGTAAGCCAATTTACTCTGTCATAGCAATTACATTGAAATAACCTACTCTTTCCAGAGTCTTCTTGTACTGCGTTGAGTTTAGGCTGAGGCCTACCTGTACCTTATCTGGAAACCTTCTCTGTGTACTCCAGAATTCTAAATGTATTCTCGAACAGTCAAGTTTTCAATTGTCTGGTATCTAAATACTGTATTTCACTATTGACTTCTTACAAAAGTTCTGCAGTTGGGCGGGATGTGGTCTGAGGCAATAGCTATCCCATGACTTTCGCGCATGCACAGCACAATCAATCAATCAATCAATCTTTATTTTATAAAGCTCCTTTCATAGTGGACCACCATCACAAAGCACTTTACAAGATACAGTAAAAAAAAACAATGCATAATACATTAAATACAGTGAAAAATAAAGCATAACACATTAAATACAGTGAAAAACAAAGCATAATACATTAAATACAAGGCTAGGATGTGACAATTCTAAAATATTGTGGATGCCTATGTCTTATAGAATCATAAGAAGATACAATGAAAGATCAGCAGTAGCAGAGACACAACAGCTAATAGCAGTGTGGCAAAGCGTAAGCCTTGCACAATGAAATATGTAGTTTATTGTATGTTTGTGTTGATTGTTAATATTGATTTAATTGTTTATCTGCTGTGGCGCTCCGCTGGGGACTATTACCCGTCTGCGTGGAACAGCAGCTGAAAGCAATCAGCTGTTCCAGCAGGCGGGTGGGCGTGAACGGAGCGTCAGTATAAAAGCATGGCGATCGCTGTGATCGGGGCTGCTGCAAGGCCTGCCGTTTTCACGGCACCTTTTGATTTATAGTTTGGGGTATTGTCTTTTATTTTGCACTTTTTGTACAGTTTGCTGTATTAGTCCTCTATGCGTTACCATTGCTGGTAACGTCATATGACCACCTTTATTTTACTTTCGTTTTCTGTTTGTTTGTGTTAATAAATCCTGCGCGCTGTGCCTGCGTTTCAACATCAACACCTCCTCTCTCTCTGTATGCTTGAACAGCGGCGACCCACACGCGTGATTCGACGAAGACCCTGTCACAAGCAGATATCAGACTTAAAGAGCATGGAAAATAAGAGAGAACAAGTGGCTCATGAGAGTTGATTTAAGTGGTTAAAGAAACTGGCTTATAACCAGGAGGTCCCCAGCTCCAATCCCAGGTCAGCCTCTGACTCACTGTGTGACCCTGAGCAAGTCACCTAAACTCCTTGTGCTTGGTCTTTCAGGTGAGATGTTGTTGTAAGTGACTCTGTAGCATAGTTCACATAGTTTTCCACTAGGAAAGGTGCTATATATATATATATATATATATATTTTATAAAGCGAGCGATGGTGGGAGCATCATGCACCAAAGCTGGGAGAGAGTTCCAAAGAGTTGGAGCCAGGAAGCTAAACGAGCGTTTTCCAAGTGTGGTGCACTTTTACTTACATGACTAAGAAAACATTACATGGGATGATAAAAAGTAAAAAAGAAAGAAAAAAAAGTATGTTTTGCAGATTCAAAGGGCACATATGCATTACTCCTTTAAGGTTTAGGATCTGTACCTACAGTATACCTCTGATCCAGTTCATGCACTGCTACAGTACATGTTTGTAATTTAGTCAGTTCATCACGCTACTGCTAAAGCTATATTAGACACTGTTTTCAATAACAGTTTAAACCCCAGTCCAGTATTGAAAAATGCAGGTTTTATTACAGGCTGTAAGGTGGGGAAGGGTCAGTGCAGTACTGATTGCATTTTTTTCATCGCTAAAAGCCAGTACAGTATGAGATGTCCATCTACTCTCTAAGGAAACAATATTATAATACCAGACAGGATGAGTTCATTAGATTTGACCTCCAGACTGCTCTAGGTTAAAGGTATTGTGATGTGTATCAGGGAAGTAAATTAGGTTAACAGAATAAAACCCGGCTTATCTCATTTGAATTTCCTGGAACACTAAATACACAAAAGAGAGAGGTTTTGCTTGCATCTCTGTTATAGCACAGTGATCACTTCAGCATTGAGGAGGAAACAGTTTGAATAGATTTATTAATAAGGTATTCTTTAAAGTGCAATATCCAAAACAGATTCTCACGTAGTATATTTTGTTCAGTACATTTGTTTACCCAAATTATCAAATTTAATGTGCCATTGATTGATATACAATAGGTGTTTTTTGGCCTGTATATTTTGTTTGTAATGCCTTCCACATCCCAATTATGAATGCCACTAGCTGTGAATAGCATTGACTTGTTTGTATGCAAATGCAGCTTACCTCCATTGATTTATGGCAAGACAGCTTGACCACATGTGAATAATTGTTGTTCTGTGTACCTTTGTTTAAAATGTATTATCTGTGTTGTGTTTGTCTATGAACTTGCTGCTGGCCTCCAGACATAATAAGAAACAGTACATACTTTTTTTATTAATTAGGTTCTAAAAGAATATAGTACATAAGCAGTAAGAGAAGTAAATGTGCTTTTGTTCATGATATTATGTCTAACAAAGGACACCATATTGATCTATTCTACAGTATTTCTCTCCTCTGGTCCACCTCGTTAAGATGGTTGCTCTGCTCCACAGTGGTCCCTGCTCAAACCTTATTGCTAATTAACAGCCAGTACTGCTGTTGGGGATGAAGAAGTTGCCTTCATTTTTTAACCCAGCCCCATCATAACACACTAGCTTTAATTTTTCTCTTTCTATGGATGGGCTTATAATATAATACATCATGACATCATGCAGTACCTTATTTGATTACAGGGCAGATTTTTAGGTAGAAGGTTAATCAAATAACAGATACAAGAGGGAATAAGTTTCATTAAGCCAGTGCCTCTGTAATATTGATCTTTCCTTCTAAATTGTTTGCCTAGTCTTGATGGTAGCCAGCAACATTTATATTTGACATACAGTACAAGGGCTAAATTAAGGTTCAGTAGTTCGGAACAAAACACCAATCACAATTTTTTTCTGATTAAACTATTGAAGAAATGCGGGGTAATACATGACTTACGTAGCTACACTAAGTTGGCATTAAACCTAACTTTGTTTGAGGACTCCCGCCTGGCGTGAGGACAAGGCAGAGACCCCAAAAGAACAAGCAGTTCTCAATGTCGCAAGTAGGAGTAATTAGCTCACTAAGTGACTAGCCCTAACGGGGGTTAATGATACTAAGAATATATCTGCAAAAAAACATTTTTAAGCTCTACGATGTTTGACCTGATGTAGCCTTGATAAACCCCAGAAGATCAACAATCTAGCTACTTAAAAATGCAGTCTGGAACTCCTGATGAAAAGCTGAAGAAGCTGCACCGATCCTGAATGAATGACCAGAGAACTGCTTGGCTGAGAATCTGGCTCTGGAAAGGATCTGGTGAAGGTGGAAAATAAACCAATACCGGGTAACGACAGCTCCGTTTTCATTAACGAACAAAGGGTCAGTAACTGAGGCACCCTGAGAAAGGTGGAGCTGAAGAAAAGATAAAAGGGATTCATAGGCGCTTACATGGGATTTTAATTTCAACAGATAGATTAGGGATCCCTTTCCTTCCTGGTCAGTTTTACTTCTTTTGAGCAAGAAGGTTAGTGCATCAGAGGAAAGGATGGATAAGTTGGTATTGCAGGCGTGGATCTGAGGATTAAATTTATAAGAGTGTAGAGGTAAACTGAGCACCTCAGAAACCCCCAAAAAGTTTAGGAGGAATAGAACTTCTAGAGTTTTGTCTAGAAACTGTGATGAGTAAATGGAAAGAATGAAGGAGATGCACTGGGAAAGTATGTCAAAAGTGATAGATAGGCGGGTTTGGGGGAAGGCGATTATTGGACATTGAAGTCCTTTCAGAATTAGTGAAATCTGAGAGTGCCAAGTGTCAAACTATGGGAAACTAATATGAGTTTGTGAAAAACTGGATACCAGCAATTGATACTTTGATAGAAGAGATTCGTATAGCTTTGTTTTGAAGGGAAATAATGAAGAACCAAACTACTCGGGGATGGAAATAAGACTCCTATTGCACAGCAGTTTCACCTATTCCAGGTTTTATTACAAGCTTGCTTAACCCCAGGGCATAGCTAACAAGCCCAGATGAGTCTTTATTAAACTTATAGTAAAACCAGGAATGGCTTAAACTGCTATGCAATGGGAGTCTTATTTCCATCCCTGCTACCTGAATTGAAAAAGAAAGAAAAGCAATATTAAATACCAAATGGAAATTTTTAAAACAATTCCAAGCTGACCAGTACATCTGCAGGGCGCAGGAAGCAATACCGAGAAGAGCTGTCTCTTGAGTATCCAGAACCACAGGATGCAGAGGATGGTTCACGGGAATATCAGGTCTGAATAGGGAGGAACCCGAGATGGCAACAGGTCAGCTTCGGGAGAAAGTGATCTGAATTTCTGAAATTGGAAACGAAAGAGAATCGGCAATTAGTTTTAGGCGGCCAATGTGTTGGGCTCTGAGAATAAATTAGCAGCAAACAGATAACCAGGTAATTCTTCTAAATATTTTCATTAAAGAGGAAGAAGATAAGCAACGTTTGTTTATGATTTGGACTGTAGCTAAATTATCTGAGTGTATAAGGACCGCCTTTTTTGCCCAAGAGGACACCCAAAGAAATACGGCTATGGCCAATGGATACATCTCATAAAATGACAAGGACTGTTCAGACAAGGGAATGGTGGTGAATTCTTCGGGGCATGTAGCTGAAAAACATTTCTCCTTGTAGTATCCTCCGAAGCTGAAGGAAGGAGCTGCCTCTGTAAAGAGTTGAATGTCTTTGGGGAGCAGGAGGCAGTCATCGTAGAAAAATTTGATTCCGGAATTCCTCATGGCATATAGACATATAACATCATTGAGAGAATCAACAGATGGGACCAATTGGAAAAGATAGGCTATGAAAGCTCTTCCTTGGGGAATTATCCTCATGGCATAATTCAGATGGCCTAGAAGAGACAGGAGATTGCGTTTGGTAGGAGGAGGACCTGCACGGAAAGTAGAAATGATAGATGGGATGCAATCTATTTTTTCCTGAGGTACTGAAGCTGAAAAAGATTGGCAGTCCAGAGTGATGCCTAGGAACTTAATGGAAGTGAGTGTACCCAAGTTTTCTCTGGTGCTAGGGGGACACCTAAATTTTAAAACACAGATCTGAGAATGGTGATGTTCTGGGCAGGAGAAGCGTGAGGTAAATCAATGAGGAGAAAATCATCCAGGAGATGCAGCAGGAAGAGAATGTGGTAGTTGTTAAAAGAATCCAGCACAGGGCTTCTGACTGAGTGTTAAAAATCCTGGGGCTGCACCTACAGCCGAAAGTCAGATGACCAGAAAAAAAAAGAATTTGGAATGCCACTATACTCCAAAGAGATGCCACAGAGCAATATCTATGAGCATGACATTAAATGCATTTGAAATGTCAGCCTTGGACAACCACGCATTTCTCCCGGAGACTTTGATTAATGAAATTGTATGGGCAATTGTTGCATTTTAGAGGGAAAAATCTTCATGGGAAATTAAACTATTGATGCTGGGAGTAGTGGAGTTATGGGGAGCAGAAAGGTCATTTACAGTCTCTTTATGACAGAGTATTTTCTTATTGCAATGCCAATGGGTTAATGTGAAATATGGGAAAAGGAGGTGATTCAAAGGGGCCTATAATGAATTGATTTTCTAACTCTTTCATTAACAAAATGTCGACAGCATCAGGGTCGGAAATGGAAGATTTGAGATTATTGCAATAGATGGAGGAGGTGGGAAAGGAAAAGAGACCAGTAAAACATCCTTCAGTGAGACCATTAAGATAAGAAACAAAGTAGGGGTTAGGGTGCTTGATTAACTCTGTGGCCAGGGCTTGAGTATTGACAGGTGTAGAAATAAATTTTAGCAGTCATTTTGAGACACTGGCAATGGAAAGTTTGATTTTTATAGAAGGGGCTGAGTGTTTGGGTTTGCTGGAGATGAGCAGCGCCTTTGGCAGAAAAGGCTTTAGTATTCAGAGAAATGTGATCCTCCGAATCTAACAGAAAGGTCTAGAATAATTAACATGTAATCATCCAGCTCACAGGGCCAGTCAGGCTAGAATTCGCAGATGATATCTCCAACATGGCTGAGAGTTTTGTATAAGCGGGGGTCAGAGGTTTTGAGGGTAACTGAAAGATCGGCGCATTAAACCACCCTGGTACTGGCTGGATGCCTGCGTAAGCCGGTGATGGGCATGCTGGGATAGAGGAAAGATTGGACAGAAAGGAGGGGGCCAGCTGGACGCCACTGAGAGGCAAAGAATAGGAAAGGGCTATGGGGGCCTGCTGGACACCCAAAGTTGGAAAGGCAGAAGAAAAGAATGCAAGGGCTTGCTGAACACCTGAAATGGACAAAAAAGGAACAACTGAGGGGGACTGCTGGACACCTATAGTGGTCATAGATGTGACTGCCAGGGATAATAACCTAGGAGGTTACAGTTGAAGGTAAGGCAGGGGTCTGTAGAATACCCATGGCAGACACTGAAAACCCGGTACGGATCACGGGAGCAGCTTCTCCTGACTGTAAAAAAAGTCTCAGTACTCACTTGCCCAGCAGCTGCTGGGTGAGCCTTTGATGGATGGCTGCTGCAATTGCTCTGCCCGCTGGGTCTTTGGGAAGTGAGGCAGAGCTTTGAGAGACTGATCAAGAAGGGGGGAGGGGACTAGAAAGTGATGATCCGAGGTTTCGCCATAACGCCTGCGACAAGGAGAAACCTGAAGATTAGATAAATACATGTTGAACATTTGTTCCTTACACTCTGATGATTTGAATGGAATATTTTGATTATAGAGAAATTGCTGATATTGTCCAGTCTTTGTTATCTGAAGCTGAAGTCGATCTGGTAGACAGGCGGGAGCTACAGGAGAACAGGAGAGTGACTGGAATGTTGTGCTGATCTGCAGCTGTGGCGGAGAGCAGGCGAAGGATCCAATGAAGGAGATGGAGAGGCGGACATCTGGGCTGAAAAGGCTGGAGTTGGAAAAACTGTAGATCAAAGTTGCATTTGACATGGGAGGAGTAGGTTGAACCGAAGGAAGGGGTTTCTGCTCCGGGAAAATAGCAAACAATTCAGCTTACTGCAGAAGCATAGGTACAATAGTAAAATGTTTTTATTTTCTTTATACTTTTTCCTAGGACCATGAATCTGAAAGAGCTCTATGATGGGGGTCAGAGGTCATTTGTGTTAGGACCGCCTAGCCCTTCAAGGTTGTAAAGCTGAAAATGTCGTTACTTTACAAGAGCAGGGTGATGCATTATCGATTTAATGTTCAAACTGCATCCAACAAGCAGGCAATAATGGTAAACTTTTTTTTTTTGTTCAACCATCAGACTCATATATATTCCATTTAAGGAAAATGCAGCAAGAACAAACACGAAGCAGAGTAGGAGTTCACAGAAACAGATTTACAGAATTATCAAAAGATAATGTAAAAGAAAATTATAACATGGTGTTTATGAGCTTCAACATTTTTAAAAATAGTTTAGATGCCAGGAAAGGGGTCGATGGAAGATCTGTTGTGAAGAGCAGAACACGTTCATTGCTAAGCTGCTTAACTCAACCCCTGCAGTTTTAAAAACAAAGCTGAAGAAACATATGATGTTGGCTTAGAAATGTAGGCAGCTTTAACACATAGCTTAGTTTTGATGCTCCTCTAAGAACTCCACTAATATATATATTTTGGTTTGTTTTTTAAAGTTTCTTGTCAGTACTTCATTTTTCTGAGCCAGTGTTTCCCACATAACCACGGTTTAGTTATCTACAAAGGCATCTGGAAATAACAAATACCATAGCATAAGTAGGGAAATCTTGCTCTTTCACCCTTAGCATACCTGCAAAGCATGTATATGTACAGTCTGACTAAACTAAGTATTTGGATGGCTTCTTATCCCCATTAAGGTTTTGAGACAGTATTTGTTAAAATAAGTCTCCAAAGTGATTATTGGACAAACAGGTCATCATAATTACATGTGTCAGGTATTTGTTTACAAGTTAGTTTAAGGATCCATTTTCAAAGCATCTATAAATGTGTTTTTAAAGTATTTATTTAGTACTATATCATTTTAATGATGCATTATTAGTATCTAAGGTGTTATATATATATATATATATATATATATATATATATATATATATATATATATATATGCCTTAGTTACCTGTGCATGTACATGTACAGGTATACAAATATTTTTATTTTTAAAAATTATACATTATTTTAAATAGGAAGCATTAACTAAATAGAAGCATTTATTGAGAATAACAAACCTACACTGTATCTCACACTTTTAGAATACTATATCTGGAAAAAAAATCAAGTAGTGATTAAACATTCCATTGCCATTCTTATGCTGTACTATTCAGTAGATACTGTTGCAATATGTCAGGGAAATGTGCATGCCACCGCGATGTTACTGATCATGGCAGTACTGACATTTCCTATCTGTATTTTAAATTGATTTGTGCATGTTATAACACTGTATTGTTATTATCAGTTTTTATAATTAATAAAATGTATAATATTGATTATAGCGTCCTTTATAAAACATGTATACAAGCATTCTTTTTTCTTTTAAATTTTGAAAAATGGTTACAATTAGAAACATAAGAACATAAGAAAGTTTACAAACGAGAGGAGGCCATTCGGCCCATCTTGCTCGTTTGGTTGTTAGTAGCTTATTGATCCCAAAATCTCATCAAGCAGCTTCTTGAAGGATCCCAGGGTGTCAGCTTCAACAACATTACTGGGGAGTTGATTCCAGACCCTCACAATTCTCTGTGTAAAAAAGTGCCTCCTATTTTCTGTTCTGAATGCCCCTTTTTCTAAACTCCATTTGTGACCCCTGGTCCTTGTTTCTTTTTTCAGGCTGAAAAAGTCCCTTGCGGTCCACACTGTCAATACCTTTTAGAATTTTGAATGCTTGAATTAGGTCGCCACGTAGTCTTCTTTGTTCAAGACTGAACAGATTCAATTCTTTTAGCCTGTCTGCATATGACATGCCTTTTAAGCCCGGAATAATTCTGGTCGCTCTTCTTTGCACTCTTTCTAGAGCAGCAATATCTTTTTTATAGCGAGGTGACCAGAACTGAACACAATATTCAAGATGAGGTCTTACTAGTGCATTGTACAGTTTTAACATTACTTCCCTTGATTTAAATTCAACACTTTTCACAATGTATCCGAGTATCTTGTTAGCCTTTTTTATAGCTTCCCCACATTGTCTAGATGAAGACATTTCTGAGTCAACAAAAACTCCTAGGTCTTTTTCATAGATTCCTTCTCCAATTTCAATATCTCCCATATGATATTTATAATGTACATTTTTATTTCCTGCGTGCAGTACCTTACACTTTTCTCTATTAAATGTCATTTGCCATGTGTCTGCCCAGTTCTGAATCTTGTCTAGATCATTTTGAATGACCTTTGCTGCTGCAACAGTGTTTGCCACTCCTCCTACTTTTGTGTCGTCTGCAAATTTAACAAGTTTGCTTACTATACCAGAATCTAAATCATTAATGTAGATTAGGAATAGCAGAGGACCTAATACTGATCCCTGTGGTACACCGCTGGTTACCACACTCCATTCTGAGGTTTTTCCTCTAATCAGTACTTTCTGTTTTCTACATGTTAACCACTCCCTAATCCATGTACATGTGTTTCCTTGAATCCCAACTGCGTTCAGTTTGAGAATTAATCTTTTGTGCGGGACTTTGTCAAAAGCTTTCTGGAAATCTAAATAAACCATATCATATGCTTTGCAATTATCCATTATCGATGTTGCATCCTCAAAAAAATCAAGCAAGTTAGTTAGACACGATCTCCCTTTCCTAAAACCATGTTGACTGTCTCCCAGTACTCTGTTACCATATAGGTAATTTTCCATTTTGGATCTTATTATAGTTTCCATAAGTTTGCATATAATAGAAGTCAGGCTTACTGGTCTGTAGTTACCTGGTTCAGTTTTGTTTCCCTTTTTGTGGATCGGTATTACGTTTGCAATTTTCCAGTCTGTCGGTACCACCCCTGTGTCAAGAGACTGCTGCATGATCTTGGTTAGCGGTTTGTAAATTACTTCTTTCATTTCTTTGAGTACTACTGGGAGGATCTCATCCGGCCCAGGGGATTTGTTTATTTTAAGAGCTCCTAGTCCCTTTAACACTTCTGCCTCAGTTATGCTAAAGTTATTTAAAACTGGATAGGAACTGGATGACATGTGGGGCATGTTGTCAGTATCTTCCTTTGTAAAAACTTGTGAAAAGTAATAAAATTGTTGTGTGACAACGCCATATTTGCTTTCTCATATTACCTCATAGTGTACAAAAGCCTTGTACCTGTAAGTTATTTTGTTTGCTGTATTCATAGGTTGACATATTGTATCAGCACACTGGGTTTGACTGCTAACATAGAGTTAGTATTTATTCTAATCGCTATTAAGAAATGAGAGACGAAGACTGTAGATACCAAGCTGAATCAATTCATTAACAAATCCGAAGAATTACATACAGCAACAGGGCACATTTAGGGGAACACGGTAATGGCAGTCTGCTTAATCTCTTTATCTTCTCTATTTCTCACACAAAGTTGCGTGACATTCACTCTCACTCAACACTCACACAAGATTAACTAACCCATTCCTGAGCTTACTCTGTTATCAGCGTTGGTGTTTTTGTGAAGAGACTACAAAAAGCTGAATTTGACAAGGCTTGATTGGGCCTAAGGGGATAACATTATTCTGCCTTTTAATTCATGTGAGGGAGCCTCCAAAACAAAGACTGGTGAATTAAGAAGTTGATTGGGTTATAGACTGGAGTTAACTAATGAACTGAGAGGGGTGAGCTAAGATTGAATCGAAAGAAGAGTTGAGTTAGACAAATGTCAGGTGTTGGAACAGCTCATCAGCTCTAGGGTGTTGTGCCAAATGCCTTTTAAAGGGATAATTTTGAGTTGAACTACAAGCATAAACAATGAATAGTATGTAAGCTAATTTGATAAATAACCATTATTTGCAATACTTTTTTTTTATTTCAAGATATTAATGTGGTAAATCAATCCTGACTGGCAAGCAGGTGCATGCTGGTTTTTACCTTACAGTTCTGAGTGAGTCAATTATCAGGATGCGAGGTGTCTACACGCTGCCTTCAGCCTAACAGTTGGGTATGTCTACCCAGCTGAGTTTGTGCCAGTCAACCTGCTTCTGTGACAACCTGCCTGATAAAACCCATCCTGGTCAATGCTGCCTCCTGTAAGTCCCACTGGTAGTGCATGTCAAGTATTTGTGGTAGAATTTGTTGTCACTGTAACTAGCACTATTGTATTAATTGGTTGTTTAATAACCACCAATGTTGGATTTCCTGAGCGACCTTGACTTCTTATGACCGCTTATTCAATATATTTATCTGGAAACCACCTTCAAGTGCTCCAGCATGGTGTTTGGGGAATTGTGCTGTACAATGTGCCATCGTTTCAATGAGTGTTAAACCAAGGTCCTGCCGACAACAAGGATAATATGGGAGTGGTGTTGGTTCTATAAAACTCTGAAAAGGATCAGTCCACACATTCCCCTCCCTTGTATTCAGGTCACCACTGTAACCAAATCAGTGTGTCTACCCTGATTAAATACATGTAGTTCAACACCAACTCCTGGAGGATAATCAGCCAGGGCTGATGAGACACTCCTTCTGGGATCCCTCAATTTGGAACAGCCAAATTATTATAATTATTATTATTATTATTATTGTTGTCCATTTGGTAGGGAAAGACAACTGTTAATTTTGCGTAAGTGCCATCTGCCTCTGAGAAGTGGCAGATGTATAGAATGATAGCCGTTGCTTTGTCACTTGCTGTCTGCACTGACCTAACAGCATGGGTTTGTTTGTACAGTACTTACATTTGAAATATCAAACTTTGACCTTCTTACTTCCACGTGGTGCATGTTAATAGAATGTACAGATCTTCTGTATTACTAGTGCAACACCAGGATTTGCTTATCTGTGAACACTTGCTACCTGGATCGTATGCTTTCAGTAAAAATATACTTATAAAAAGTTGCAAAGTAAAAAGTTCATTTCTAAAATGTCATTGTTTTGCTTATGTTATGTTTAAGTAATTACGATAGAAAATACAGCGCAATTTTAAAGTTAAATAATTTTTTTTTAAAAATTAAGTTTAATATAGTAATGTAGTTCTGGGTATAAGATCTGCTTTAGTGATCATTTAACACTTTAAAATACAATGTTGTAATGTTTTTTTCACACAAGAGCATCTTCTGTTGTGTTAGGCACAGGGGCTTTTGAGACCCCTGCTTTTGTTCTGGAAAGTATGCCAAGGAGCTGCTGCAAAGACAGAGATGTTTACGCTGGTGTATAGCGAATGAGCATCAATTATGATTTACTTTAACATCAAGTATATGTTGTCCTCCCCTCCCAAACCAAGTTTCGAAACTACATGAATTTCAAGTGACTGGCAAGATAGTTTACTGTACATTCTTTCTCTAGAGGCATTTATCATTGAAATGTGAAATTCTGGCATGACAAAAAGAGTACCCTCACACTCTTATCTAAGCTCGCACCCACTTAAATTCAAATTGTGCTCAATCTCATTTTTTATCCCTTGGATGTCTATCCCAGAATGTTCTACATCATTTTCATGGTGCTGCTAAAGTGGATTAGTCAACATATTGAATCATACCAATTAGTGTAAAAAACAGTTTACCATTACAGCATTACAGCTAAAGAGTAATTATGAAGAATATAATCATTGTGCTTACAATGGAAGATGAAACAACCTTGCTGCTTTGGTCAGGGGCTGCTTTTAAGAGTTTTGAGTTTCAGTCCTACATATTTTTGAGAGTAGAATATTGTTTTATTCATGAACTGCAGGTTAGCAGATGGAGGTAGGCAATGGACCTTTTACTTATCCATTGGGGGCTGTTAAACTAAATCATAATTATCTGAAACAACTACCATGACCATGGGATCATGTGTCTGTTAAAGTAATTTGTAAAGTAGTATACCTCATGCAAGTAACCTTTACAATCCTGGAATAACAGTTGTTGTTTTTGCCTATAAAGTATGTGGAGTACATATCTGAAAATTTGTTTCTAAATACAGTGAAACCTTATAAGAATAATTATTAAAGGCCATATGTTCACATTAGCCACCACCTGTCCTTGTCTCAAACATCTATGTCTGAGCATGCAAAAGGCCACATGTCATTAAGACTGGAAGACTTCCAAAGGCCATTATGACAGGGTGTGCAGAACATTTGATCTAATCAAACATTGTATGTGTATAGAGCTTGTACGTGTGTATCTGGATTCAAACAGTAAGTAAAAACCCAACTCAATGCTGGATGAAACATCTTTGCAATTTTAGGATTGGAGCCCTGCTCAGTACCATGTAGATGCTGACTACCCTCTAGGAACCATGGTGGATAGTCACAATTGGCCAGATGTCTTAATAGCTGTACTGAATATACATGTGTTGTACATTATATATCTAATGTCACCTAACCATTAAAGCAAGACAGCTAACCCTCACTTGAAAACAGTTTGTGTCACAATTCTTGTAACATTAAACAAGAAAAACAACAACAAAAACTTCAATTTAAAAAAATGCGCGAACGGAAAATCGATTTCATATTTTCCAGCCAGGCCCTGATATTGAAGCTTCAATAAGCACTAAATGGAAGAAAAATGGGGTGCGTCTGTGCACAAAGTTTGAACACCAGTGCGTGAAATCATTATAATCTGATTGCTAATCCAATGATGCCATCGTGGCCTTTTCTTTAACCTTTTCTATTATTTATAGACCACTCATGTGTTGTCATGTTGAGCTTCCATTCAATATTGTGCATTACTCCCTGTTGTGCATTACTGTAGCTGTTTTTGCCAGCGGTCAGTAAAAATAGTAAAACTCTTTCATGTGTACATGGGCTTTAATTGAAAACATTGAGTGGCCATGTCAGTGAGCGGCCTTACGCTGTTAGGGTTTAATGCACTGTGCTATTAGTCCATTACATTCCTGCAGTTCAGCATCAATAGCATGATGGTGGTGTTTTAAAACTTGCTTCAGGCTAGTAATGAACACAAAGCACAAAAACAGAAACTGCATTCATTACAAGGCTCAAGAGGTTAGGTGCGACAAACATCTATGTGTTTTATAAAAGTAATAGCTCTAGAAAAACTGATTGCTGTCATGTAAGGAACAGCAGTGCCTGATGCATATCATTATAGGGTTTTAAACCCAGCATGCTGAATATTTTGCAATTTCAAGTAAGTTACATGCACTTGTACACTTGCAAATGTCTCCATAGAAACTGTACATTTTACCTTTGCTGCTGTAAAGACTCTCATATTAAACATACAGAGTTTGACTACTGATATCTGCATAATTTAAATTAAAAAAAATACATTTACATTTATTTAGGGTTTAAATAAAAAATAAGTGAAAATAATCAAGCATAACCAAATTTGTATTTGGTTACACTGAATTACATTCCACAGCTGTATGCACTTAAACACTAATAGAAAAACACACATATAGACATTTTCAGGCAGTGCACTGACATCACACACAGCAGGAGAAAACTGCTGACACCATAAAAAAATATGCCAAGACACAGTACTGAAACCAGAGAGACTAAACGTCATGTAACATAAGACCATAACAAATTTTAGATTGAGAAAAGGTCATTTGGCCTACCTATTCTCTTTCGTTTTGATGCAAGCATGGTCTTTTAGCATTATTTCATAAATAACCCCTTTCATACAGTTATTGAAATCCAGGCTATGCATTCACAGCAATCAAGTATTACTGACCTGGTAAGTAGAGTAATGCAATTGCTGTGAACTAACAGGGTGCCGACACTACAGATTTCATTCCTGCATATGCTGCATAACGTCCTTTATGTTAAATGCGCTTGATCGGTCACTTCTGAAGACCACCAGCCCAAGCACACATTTAAGAAATAATACCCAGCACAGAGGGAAATATCAGAGATTACGGAGATTGAAGGGGTTGTACTGAGCTATCTGGTTATCTAACTAGACCTAACAGACACTGTGGCAGGCTGGCGAGTAGATACAGGCCCAGAGACAGTCTGCAGTTCAAAAATACTAATTTTATTATAACTAACACAAAATAAATGTGCACAAGGGCAAAATAAAGGGATTTAAACACAAATAAAGCAATACAAAAAACAAAACTTGCAAAAGTAAGGTTTCCAGGCTGGGCAATGCCTTCATTGGATTCAAACTTTCAAAAATACAAAAAAAAACAACCTGCTTCCTCAGCTCCCTCCTCCTAAATGAGAAGCAGAGGCCTCCTTTTATGTCAGGTGGCTGGGCGCTGATTGATCGTTAAACTAATCATCTAATCAACCCCAGCCACCTGAACATTTTAAACCCAGGCAGATAGGGGAAATTAACCCCATCCCTGCCAATTTAAAAAGGGCAGAGCTTTGCTCTGCCACACACCTCCCCCCATGTACAACGTACACCGTCCGCAATCGGCCAACTCCTGTATAAATTCACAAAAATGGGGTGGAGAAATGGGGTGCAAATCAGGGTTCTCAGATATTATAATGAGATGTAAAGCGGTTGGCAATTGCAACACTACAATTGCATCAATTTGTTAAGAAGTTTTGAAAGCGTGTGTTTACATCTTATATTGCAGGTTTAAAATGAATATTATACTTGCATATCTTACATCTCGTCATGAGCAGGTACCCTTTCAAAATAAATACAGTGCATTTGTCATCCACTCAACAAGCTCAACAGTATTTAATACACGCAGCAGTTCAAATCTTCAAGGGAAGACCTTGTCAAAAAGAATCTTTTCAAAAATGTGTGTCTTTATGTGGTGTTTTTGGTGAATTCAGGTCATTTTTATTCTATTTTGCTTCATAATAGCTCAATATATTTTATTTAAAGTGCATAATACATACAGTATAAACAGAAATAATGGAAAAACACCACGGTGTTGCATTTAAACTTTAATACTCTGAGATCTACAGTACAATACAATTGCACAGAAACTGTGTAAGTAGGCAATGCCTATCCCTTGTTATTGTTTGTGTTGCAACCACCAAGAGATAGCCTAACCACTACTGCACTGCACAACAATGCTAGTATTTAAAATGTCTTGCTCTCACAAACATTTAATTTTACAGTAAGTGTCTTGCGGCTCTTGGCCATATGGAAATTTTGGTTTGTGGCTCATAGGGTCAAGAAGTTTGGCTACCCCTGACATATGACAAAATGTATACTTTCCTAATTGTTGCAAATTGCGGTGTGTTTGCGCTGCGATTGGCCCATCTTAGTACATCTACCCGTTAAATATATAATGCATATCATTTATATTAGCAGCTTAATATAATATGACAGCAGTGGACTTGTTGGAGGCTGTGTGGTCTGATGGTTAAGAAAATGACTTGTAACCAGGAGGTGTGGACAACACTACTTCAAGTTCCATTGTTTAAATAATTTGGCAAATAATAAGACAAATACTTTGTATTTATAACTAAAATAAAGTACACGGTAACAGCAATTACCATATAATTAAAGTGTAATTTACTGATGAATACATCTAATGTGATTAGGAAATAGAAATTAAATGTAGTTGACAGGCATTTTTTGGATTAAAATATTTCAATAAAAACTAGAATGTTTGTGGTATTATTCATTATGTAGGTATTATTCATTATGCCCTCTCCTACTTTCAGCTGACTTCACATATTCATTACAATATAGCCAAATGTCCACTACAGTGTTAATAATAAAAGCTCTTTTGAGTTTTATGTTGTACTTACTGTCTGAATCTAGGCACTATACAGCAGGCCTGCATCCTGACACCTCAGACTTTGTTACTTTTAGGGGGCTCCCAAGTGGCGTATCCGGTAAAGGCAGTCCACATGCAGTGCACCCTATAGCCTGGACGTCACCAGCTCAAGTCCAGGCTATTCCATTGCCAACCATGTACAGGAGTTCCCAGGGGGTGGACAATTTAGGTCAGCCAGGGTGTCTTCAGCTCACTGCACACCAGTGACCCCTGTAGTCTGGCCAGGCACCTGCAGGCTTGCCTATAAGCTGCCTGGAGCTGAGTTGTCCTCTGACACTATAGTTCCAAAGTGGCTATCTGTAGTGTGAAAAGAGGCAGTCAGCTGACAGAACATGCTTCAGAGGACAGTGTGTGTTCATCTTATCTGCTCACCCCTGTCAGCACAGGGGTGGTAACAGTGAGCCAAGCTTAAAAAAATAATTGGATACTTTAAATTGTTTTTATTTATTTATTAGCAGTCACCCTTACCCAGGACGCTTTACAGTTGTGTACAAAAAATACATATCAAGAATTACAGCACAAGATACAAAATACAGTGACTTCAGTCCTAATAAGAGCAAATAATTAGCAACTACTAAAAAAAAAAAAAAAAAAAAAAAAAAAAAACTTTGTTTCTTGTAGATAAAACATTTGTAATTGTTTCATTACTCTGCTTAGCTTTGATGGCTTTTTAATTAGTATTCAATTATCTCACCCGTTCAAGTAAGTCTCCTCTGGCCAATAAGGGATTCTTGTGCTGATTGTGCAATATAATGACTATTTCCAGAGAACCTGTAGTTGGGACTCTTGGTGGCTCAACAAAGCAACTCAGAAGGGCTGTTTCAACTACCATTTCTGCTGCTTTGCTTCTGTAGATAACTGTACTCTCTGTATTATTGCTCCAGGAATAATGGGGAAGGGTTATTCCACTATGCTAAGAAGGGACTAAGAAAAAAAAGATTGTCTGATCATTCATGTTCAAACGAAGAAAAATGAATACAGTTTTTTTTTTTTTTCTACAAATTAGTTGATTTAGTACTTTAATAAGCTGGTCTTAGAGAAGGTATTGAAATACATGACAGTATGTGGTTATGATTTTAATCTTTACTACAGCTAGGCTTGCTGTTGCATTGTGTCTGAGTCCTGACAGTTTTCAGTCTGTCCCTGTATGACTGCTCTGTGAATGACACATGCATGATGATCATCCCTTTGTCTAGGGTCAGCAAGCTGTGGATTTAGGTATTCAACTGAGTTATTGCCTTCAGAAGCATCTGCAGGTACACTCTGATTACTCTGCCTCCAGCATTGTAAGAAAATACACATGCCAGTTTTGCTGTGGAACTGCTATAAAATCTAAAGCAAAGGACTGGAGTTCAGCCTCCAAAAAAATAAATGACCACATTGCTGATTTCAAATCAAAGATGACTATTTTTCTCCACTGATGCAATTTACCATAGCATGAGACTATTGATTTCAATAAATTACATGTTTTTTATTTTTATTTATTAATCAGATGGGGGAAAGTTGATCTTGCTAAGCACAATTTTGAGAAGGCATTACATTTGTGGAAATGTCACTGGCTTGCTCTGAATTAAAAAAAAAAAAATATATATATATATATATATATATATATATATATATATATATATATATATATATATACAGTCCTGTGGTTCAGCTTTGGAATCTATATATTTTCATCTATGTAAGTCTCAAATGCTTTTTATTGTTACTAAAACAATCTGTTGTTTTGGCTTTTATTGCCTTTACAAAGATTGATTTTTTTTTCTGCACCAACAAAAAATAAATAATATTTATGTTTATGTACTGTGAATAGTGCAGTAGACATATTCTAGAATTGTAGTCTATATGAGAAGTATTGTATTGGATAGTTTATTGAAGTGTAACCTGTGCATCTTCTGTAAGATATTTTACACTTTATTCTTCATAAGGACTGAAGGAAAGCTCTCATTTTATATTTTATGAGAGATGAAGGAAGTCTTTTCACATTTCAATACCTTTATTTCTGGATTTCAATGGCCCCCCAGTGGTTTGAATAGATCTGCGGAGGTGCCAGCTGCTTCTCTCAAATAATGCTCAGCATCTGTTAACAATTTGTACATGTCTTTGAGGTTTTGGGAAATGACTTTGGTAATGTACCATCCTAAGCATATTCCTGCATGGATCATAACAAACATATTTTTGCAGGGTACTTGTACCTATATTTATGAGCAATGTCTTTATTACTTTCCCTTGTGTTATGGGCACAAATTCTTAGAAATTAAAAGTCAGGGAAGGTCTGTTTTGAACATTACATTTTCTTAGAAACTAAAAGCCAGAGAAGGTCTGTTTTGAACATTACATTAAACTATGTAGGTGCCATAAAAAATATTGGACATTATTATTTATAAAAGGTGTTATTTATAGCTGAATTTTTTTTTTTAATGGGTAACAGAACATTTTCTCATTAGTACAGTAGGTTGACATTTTGATACCCTTTCTTGAGCAGACATGTGCCATTTCTGAGAGTATTGAACAGCATTGTTTCTTTGTGTATGACTCCCAATTAATTTTGTCAGTTTTTCTACCCTATAGTTTTTTTTAATAGGCCATTGGTTTTACAAACTATTTTGCCTTTAGAAAAACACGTTTTTTTTTTTAGCACTTAAATTTTTCATTACAACAGTGATCTCTGAGAATAACAAAATCAAATGCTACTGTGTCCCTGTATTTAAAGTGGTGCTTCTGAATTAACTGTTTGATTAATATTGGTGTACCGGGCTACTCTGAGAGATCTACTCTATAGGTAGGGTAAAGCACATGCCTTCCACGCAGGTCTAGCTACACAGATTTGTAACTTCTCTTACTTAATTAAACATATGACATGCACCTGTGAGATGCAACAGCACCCCCTATGGGAATTTTTTTTTTTTAATTCAGCATTCTTTGTTGAAGTTACCTTATACCAACCATTTTCTGACCTAAGCACAGGAGAAATGAAATGGTGAATCAGAGGTAGCCTGCCAACTCTATCCATACAATTGGATAAGCAGTTCCATAGATATATAGGAAAACTGTAAAGTATGACATAAATACAGTACACAGACATATATCACAGTCTAGTCAAGGGCATCTCAAATTATGCAATTAATCATAAACGTATTATAGTAAGCCATAAAACGCATCAACAGAGCCTGGAGTGAGAGGCCTAATTCCCTGCACTACACTACTGATCACATGGTGCAGCAAACTCTACAGTCGTGCTTTAGCAAGGGCCCATCCCATTTTAAAAATACCAACTTTCACCTCCAGCAGACTGGTATCTCTGCACAATCCAATCACAGAACAAGTGCCCAAATATGTGACCAAATGATTATTTTATTAACTGCTGGTCAATATTTACATAACATATTCCTTTATTTATTTTTCTTTTTTTTTGTGTGTTTCAATGAGAACCAAAAAGAAAATAATCCTTCATTAAGTCAAGTCCATTGTGGGTAAATATTCATTCAATCCAGAGGTCAGAATCTTATATTCTAACCTTAAGCTACAGTTACCAGCATGCCTTGTATTTTGAAGAAATATTACTAGTTTAATCATTGAGTAGCTCATTTTTTAATTTTTTTATTTAGCAGACACCTATGCATCAGCTACAGAGTCGCTTACAACAATGTCTCACCTGAAAGATGGAGCACAAGGAGGTTAAGCGACATGCTCAGGGTCATGCAATGAGCCAGTGAGAGCTGGGATTTTAACCAGGGACCTTCTGCTTTCTTTTTACCACTGATCCACACAGCCTCCTGCCAACCACTTCACTTCAACCAATTTATTTTCCACCTCATCTCTCTTATTTTGTGATATAATTAAGCCAAAATTTAGAGTCCCCATCTTGTGCTAAGATTCAAACTACACTTAGTTCTTATTAAAACAATGACATTCATTTTGTATCAGTATAAGCTACAAATCAAACTGAACTGTTTGTTTCCATATATTTCAACACCTAACTAAGGCAAGGTCAAGGAACAGTAATGTCAGAACTCCGGGTCATCATAGATTTAGCAATCACATCAAATTGTTTTGATATCATCACCATTGACAACCATGTGACAGATATCAAAATAAGTGGTGTTCGCTCATCCCAAGTGACCAATCTGTAGCATGAATCCTGAAGAATCATTGAAATGACTCCAAAGCCGTGACAAAGAAATCCACCTGGAAATTCATGCAGCAAAGCAAACCTTTGAATAATATGGGTGCATTAGTATCAGAAAATTATACTGAACAACTTGTGGAAATTACGTGCTGTTTTTTGTTTTTTTGTACATCATTTCTTTAAACGTGTGAAATGTTTTTGGTCAGATGACCATGTTGAGTTCTGTTCAGGTCTGTGCAATTGAACTTTTTCATTAAGGAATAACTGCCATAGCACATAACTTACAGGCTGCTCACTTTTAATTGTGTAATAAAAACTAATGATAGCTGATGATTATCGCTGCAATGTGGTCACCCAATTAAAATGCGGTGGTAAAAAGAAAGCATTGTGGTGATTTTGCTCACAATATTTTTTTTGCTGCTTTTTTGCTTGACCAAATGCCACCTTTATTGGCAGAAATAAATATTTGCAGCTGTCAGGGATCACCCTGGATCATGTCTATGAGCTAAATAATTGCTTTCAACAAATCAACCATTCCAAGGTTATGTAGAGCAGAAGGCAATTTATTACAAGGCAAAGTATTGCAACAGCTCTTTATCCATGTATATATTCGTTTCCAAGGAAAACATGTTCTCAAAAATGCAAAGCCAAAGCCTATCTATCTTCAAGGACACAATGTCTACATGTATTTTTGTGAGGTCTCTCTGCCATATAGCTCTGAGAATTGGTTTCTGTTCTTTATTTCAATAGCTGTTACAATAGTTTGTAATATAAAAGTGGCTTTATTTCCAGCAGCTCACTTATCCCAACATTAACCTGTTTTTACTTTACATTTTATAAAGGTTACCACAACTAATACTAATAAATGCATTTCCATTAAATTCCATTTAATTTTTTTGTTTGTTTGGTTTTTTTATGCTTTTGCATAGATATTGTCTATATGAAGTCTAAATATAGTTGATCTCCCATAAAAACTAATAAAGTGACCATGTTCTGTTCTTTTAAAAGATCCAATTGATCAGTGACTAATTTAATGGTGAGACAAAACTCAAATGAATCTTGACTCAAGACAGCAAAACTTTAGGTCTTGATTACCTCACACAGAATCCTTTGGACGATGAGGTATCTACAGTACTTACCCCTCCCCTAGACACAGCAAAAAGGGAATTAACACCACTCTTAACAGCCATTTTCATGGCTCACTGCTCTTTATGATATGACATTTGCAGCTTCACTCCAAACAGCAGTTACTTTCAAAGTGCATAAAAATGCATGCATCTGTGGTCAACAGGACTCCAAATGTTCTAACCTGAAATTTAAACTCTCTATGAACAACTTAACAAAATACAAAATTAGAAACACATTAACTGCTACATGTATGCAATTTATTATGTATTGCACTAGTTTAGGTTGTGTTAAGAACTACTGTCATTTTAAATTGTAATACTGCAGTCCTAACAGAAGAGATAGAAAGCTGATGGGATCCCCTGCAGGTACAGTGTTGAGTCACTGCTGTTTCATTAAAATGTAAACTGTTGGTATAATAATGAAAAGAAGCCATCAGCAGGGAGTAGTGTGTTCCAGTTTAAGTTTCCTACATGAATTATGAAGGGACGCTGTGTGTTTTAAAGGTGGCATTGTATTTGGTAGGACAAATGAATGCATCTTAGCAGGGGACAAATAAAGTGTACAGTTCACACAGCAACACTGCAGACATCATCCCCTACATGCTTTTTATAGGTATTGCTCAGCAAGATAAAGAGTTTACAGATTCTAAGCAAAATGTTGTATACATATTATAGGAGCTTAACACAGCATCTATGCTGTATATGAATTTCAGAACAACAGCTTAAGAAACAGGTACATTTATTAATGATTATACACCGGTACTGAACTATCTGGTATAGATTTGTGGTGGCAGTGCTCTCTCCTGTGTATTTGTGTTGCCTGCGGCGTAAGCCTAAAGCACACATTCTACCACTGAGTTTTATCTTGGGATTAAAGTGTTGCCCGTGACAACAGTTGCTAGGGGGCTGTCGTCTGTATACTGTATATGGAGAAATTAAAATGGCGGTGTATTATAGCTCCATTCATCAAGATGTGTCAGGGGAAACTCCATTTAGGTAAAAAATACTAGTGAAATGGTAATTCAGTGCATACATATGCATGAACAAAATCTTTTTCATGCATTTTATATCACTGGCCATCAATTTTAGGGCTATACTATATGAAACACCAGCAATGGGAGATTTCCTTAATTCCCTTTGATAATTGAGGAGTGTTGAAAATGCACTGACTATTGTACCTTAGGATTGTCTATTGTATTTGTATTCCATTGACAATGCTCAGAAGAAACCACAGTGAATGAACCCCCAGCAGCCATGGGGAAAACTTCATAAGCATCCCTGGGGTTTATTCTAACACCACTCAGAACATTCATTTAACACCAGTTGTTAACCCCTTATTGTGATCTTTTTCTTCAGTTTTACAGAATATCTGTAGCTGTTGTTCATATTTTGTTTTAGGTGAACCATTACCTGTTCTATGAGCTGTATTACTCAGTTCTATTAAACCTTTATAGGCTAAATGCCATACAAATACCAGCAGATCCTTGGATTTAAGATGTGCTTCCTGTGTAAACTCAGAGCCCTCAGAGCATGGAAAGCCTGATTGATTACAATTGTACCCTGTGAAAATGTTTGAAAATAAATCTAGGGAATGTACCTATTAGTCACTTGCCATCTAGCAATAAGGACAAGGTTTCAATGTATTTTAAGTCACATATTACTCAGATAAATAAATGATATGATGGAAAGAGATGCTCATTAACACATATGTGAAGTAGTAATTTGTTTATGAGTAATATTATAATTTTCATTCCAATGGCAGTTTTGAAAAAGGGCAGAAATAGAAATGCATTTTTTAAATTCCTAAAATGTCATAACATATGTTGGAATGTAAAGGCATTTATAAATCAACATGCAGTCACTGTGCAATGTCATATTCATTCATTCTCATTAATACATGGTTTTGGCACTCCTAATAAAATAGTGTTATATACAGGGGGTGCTGTTGGTAGCATAAGTAGCATGAGCAGAAAGTACTATGAAAAGTAGATATTATTGGCTGGAGTTAAGGCACAATTTCAATATTAGCCAAAAGCCTCTGAGCAGCAAGCTGACTAAAATAATCAATAACGTTGATTTCCTAGTGATTGTGCATGAAGGTTATAGACTCCTTTTTGCTTTTTTAATATTATCTAGGGATATGCTAGTCAAAAGTTTTTAAAAGTTTGTGACGGGAGTTTGTGACGGGGTAGTGGATTATTTTTTTGTGAAGGGCCCAATTATTAGGTTACAGAAAGTAAAGGTCTGAAGCAACATTTCCACACTAACTCCTTTGCCCATGCCAACAAACAAATACATACACATCATGTGATATATATATATATATATATTATATATCATATATATATATATATATATATATATATATATATATATATATATAGATTTATCAGTAACGAGTGCCGAGTTTCTCAAAGAAAGAAAGTTGTCAAAGTTTGAAAGGAACGACAGTCTTGTTACTGTATTAATAATAATATATAATTATAGTATTATTATTATTATTATTATTATTATTATTATTATTTACAGTAGCATGGTACATGACTAAGGGGTCCCCAGAGATTCAGACCGTATTTCACCTGCAGCCCCTGACTTGGGCTTAACCTTGGGACTATCACAAGGATCTTTTACAAGATGTTAAACATTTCGAATCACTAATAATTATAATACATTTACCTAATAATGTGAAAAAGGGGTTCAGTTGTTACATTGTATTAAAATGTACAATTACCCATTATTATAGTGATGTATTATGACAAGTAATTAAAACAGCTGGAGTCTTCTTAGAAAATGCAAAGGGATCTCAGGTATGAAGGAAACATGAAATGCTGATTTCCTTTGAGTATACAAATAACCCATAAAAATAATGCAATGAAACCCTTGTTGACTCTTTGAACGTTGTGGGGTAATAAAAAAACTCCCTGCAATCTGAAAATAACTCATTACAGCACATAGTTTCTTCGATGTCCTTGTATTTCCCATGTGTGGTGCACATATTTGCAATTCTGTGAAACCTACTTGCACTATATTGAAATTATGATTTCCCTTATCCACAAAGTTGTTTTAAATGTATGGACACACACTTACCAAATAACCTTCAATGACAATGCAGCGCCACTAGCACAAGGACAGCTACATTTTGTAAGAATCTGGTAGACTCTTATCACAGTGGTTTGCTTTTCTCTTGTGCTGTACCAAGATAAACATCAGTGACTACAAGGTTACTGTTTTTCATCTCCAAAAGCTTCAATACATTTCAGTGAGGTATTCCATTACCACATAACAAAAAACAACTTGATCCTAGGCTTTTTGGCATAAAGGAAAAATTAGTGTACTGCACCTGGCATTGTTACTTTATATTCTTCTTTCATCACAAAGGCCCAAGGCTGAGCAAAGTGCATTCTATAAACAAAGTATTTGGAAGAGAAAGAGAACAGACCCTTATATCTCAAAGATGCACAATGTTATTATTTCTAATATATCTGTTGTAAAGGCATATTCATTAGGGTTACAAACCAGAGCTTTCAACTGTATATCAATTTTGGCTGTGAAGCTGTTCAGCTACTGTAAATCCATTTCTTATTTATTTCCCGTGACTGGTCATTTCTAGGATATCTGTACAATATGCTGTGTAGTACATAATGATTTACACCAAAAAGTGTATTCTCTGTCACCTGAAGTAAGTCACTGGCTGTTGCCAGGCAGTAAACCCAGAGCCAAGAGAATTACAGATGCACATTGAATAAGCAGTAATCTACCATGAGCAACCTGCAATAAATGAAAAAGATAGGTAGGACTGGAATCTCAGCAACATTAAACATAAGAACATAAGAACATAACACCATAAGAAATTCCAGAACGAGGAAAGGACATTCAGACACCATAAGAAATTCCAGAAGGGGAAAGGACATTCAGACACCATAGGAAATTCCAGAACGAGGAAAGAACATTCAGACACCATAAGAAATTCCAGAACGAGGAAAGGACATTCAGCCCACCTATTCTCGCTCGCTTTGGTACCAGCGTGATTCGTGAGCACTCAGCAGAGGAAAAATAAAAACCCCTAACTAGTGTAGGTTAGTAGAATAAACAAAACCTCTGGAAATCCGTGGCTAAACTATATAATTAAGCAATAAACTGTCTACAGATTCACTCAAGTAAATTGGTGTTGCTTTTTTGCAGTTTTTTTCCTGCAGACAAAAGATCTGTTTTTTTTTTTTTTTTTTTTTTTTTAAATGCCTACACATTTCAGCATCGCTGCTATATTTGGATTGGAAATCATTTCTATGGCAAATAGGGATCAGACATTTCATTTTAGCCGGGCGTAAATTGCTGACAGTTTTATGCTTGCTGTCAGGAGTTATGCTTCATGAAAATAAATGTGGCTGCATTATATATTGTTCATACAGATTCTATAAAATGAAAATGAAATGAAAAGACATTCCCTGCTATTGCAGTTTTTTATTACAACAATGGAATATATATATATATATATATATATATATATATATATATATATATATATATATATATATATAGAGTAGACGAGAGACGGATTGTCTTCTTGTCACAGGTGTCCGCTCTCACCAGCCCCGTCTTCTTGTAAGAAGATTGCTTTCCGTAAAACAGGACAGGGCCTGTGTTTTTATTTATTTCCAAACAAAAATAAAGCAAAACAAAAAGCCTAACTCTTTTCTGGAGCTCTAACTAAACTTTTACCTCTAACCTGACTAACTACCAGACAGCTAGTCTGTTTACCGGTCTCCAACCAAACAACAAATTTTAATTTACCTCTTTTCCTTTGCTCAAACACCAAACCCAAACCACCAGAACACACAAACTGTGGCCTTTTTATTCGCCGCTATGATCATTCAGAGCTGGTTAATATTTTTTCAATTTCCATTCATTGTCCCATAAATTTTCCAATTTAGGAGGCCTTTACCAAGATGGCCACCTGGTAACTTCAGCTTTCCCAAAAGGAGAATTCTCTCTTAACTCCCCAGGGTCCAAAAGCCCCAAGGTTATTATTACTATATGCCCCATAATAGTAATGTTAATTTAATTTATTGTTCACTTATTAAAAATACAATGCATATGTTCATTTATTGTGAATTTATGCATCAAAAGTGGAATTTCACTAGAAACTAGAGGACTGAGCACATGCTGATGATGGGCGGAGTTTCAAATGACAGTGAGGAAGTAAGTGGAGCAGCTGCCATGGATGCTGAAGCTGTACCTTCAGGTGAGTTTGTGTCCTCGTTATATGTGAGGCACACATATTCAAATACATACTCAAATCTCGGATCTCAAAAGATGTTTTTTTTATTTTATTTGTCAGACACCCTCACATCCAAGTGAAGACAGATTAAATTGAAGTTCAAGCCAGACTTTAAGTACCAATCCGACCACAATGACAGTGCCTCAGTTTCCCGCATTGCTTCAAATCCAGGCTGGTAATTCAGGGGGTGTCTGGCCTTGTCTTTACTGCTTTTCTAAAAGTTTTCATGACTGGCAGGAATACGTTCTTGTTGGTTTTAAACTTGCTGTCAGCAGAGATGTTAAAACTTCTACTGTTAAAATATCTATTTAGTCTAATATCAGCTCAGCGTTATAAAACTGGAGACTGACTACTGGATACCTAGTTGAACTTCTTGCACTGGCATAAAATTCCCTTAATGTTGTTTTTTTTTAAACTTATTTTATTGAAATTAATGTCCATTTTTTATTTAAACCAGTCTTTAAGTACATTAACAGCCCATGTTGCAGTTTGTGTGTGTGTGTGTGTTTTATCAATCTGTTTTCTTCTATTTCATTTAGCTTTTCCTCATCTGCTGTTAGTGTCTACTCTTGACAGTTGCTGGTGCACTTATTTTATTTATTTATTTTTTTCAGGTGGACTGCTGTCTTCACTCAGCATGTTGGTCTTGTACCAGTTACCAGGAGTTTCATCCCCAAATATATTAAAGAAAATAGGTGGAATGTAATTTATTTTTGGCAGTGGTTTGTAACTAATAACAAATAAAATGGCATTTTGTCATGGAATGTAAAATGTAGTGGTCTGTAGTGATTTACTTAGTGTGAAGCGGCTTATTTGTATACAAGCTGTGTTATACGCTATATATACAGATGTAATGTGATGCTGTTTATCCAATCAGAGGTTTTTATTTTTGTAAGTCGTCCATGATTTTTAAACAATTAAACTATAATATATATATATCTATATATATATATATATATATATATATATATATATATATATATATATATATATATATATATATATATACTATACATTTCCGGGACCAGGAAGTCGGTCAGCGTCTCAGAGTTCTTTTCCAGCACAAAAACTGACCGTCACACAGGACAAAATGAAATAAAAAACTAAACTAAAAGTTAACACAGATTTCCTATACTATACAATCAGACGGCAAAACCGTTTCCCGATTAACACACACGCGTTTTACACACTCAATTAGTAAACATAGTACTTACAAAAAAAATGGCTACTTGGAAACAGAGTACACCTCATCTACTTCTTCTGCTCAGCAGCATCAAGTAGACTGGCTGCTGACTATTTATTCCTGCCAGTTGGCTCTAATTTACAGTGTGTATGTATGTATGTATATATATATATATATATATATATATATATATATATATATATATATATATATATATATATGTAGTGGAAGGGAAAGTGTGTTTGAAAACAAACACAACCAAAATGTAAATCCAAAAACTACGGTACCATTGATGTGAGTGAATAAGAGAAATTTCTAAACTACGTAGTACCATAACTTAAATAAATAGGTAAATGAAAGGAAATAAGAAGACACAACAAGTAATAGATTAAGACTTAAAATTTATAATTTTATAAAATTTTTAACAATTGGTTTACAAATTGATAACCAATATATATATATATATATATATTATATATATATATATATATATATATATATATATATATATATATATAATGGCAAGGTTATGGCAGGTCACCCCATGACAGAAATACTGTGGGTTATGATTTTAATTACATATCCTCTATAAGTACAGTATGTTTGACTGGAGAAAAAAAAAATATTCAAATGACTTTTGCAAAATAGGATTAAAACTTATGGAATAGAAGCAGAAAATCCCTTGGGGAAATAGGCATTTCTGAAGTAAAGAAATGTGTAAAGACCTTTCATTCATCAAACATTATACAGAAGTAGGGTCTCTTTACTGTCAGTTGTAAGTAAATCTCTTCAGAAGCCTGTAATACTTGTCCCAGTGGGTAATGGTTATAGCTATGAGCACAAGCTTCCTTCCATTATTTTACACTTTGAGAGGCAAGTATGCAGCAATAGGAGGTTATCAGTTAAATGGCAAAGCCCTGTTACATCTTCAACTCAGGAAGCAAAACTAAAAAATATTAATGACGATTTCCTTTTTTCATGTTTTGGTACTAGCTGTAGTTTTTCAACATGGGCTCAAAGTAATAACCATTAAAACATATTTAAAATAATTCAGTATGCTCAGAAGGAACTAAAAATGACTCAGAAGGAAAAAACAACTTGCCACCTTTCGGTTGAGAGGGCAGTTAGCCTTTTATCACAATTTATTTACACATCTATTCAGGTTGAAAACTAACCAGATGCAAGTGACCCATCCATCAAGGTAATTTAATGGCAATAATGAACTGCAAAGGGTCAGATTCTTGTGGCTGTCAGTAAGCCAGGATTTGCTTCAGCTCATGCTTCAGTCTCACACTTAAGTGGTTTCTGCTATGCCCCGTCACACTCTGCAATACATGTCACTTGATGAAGTGTTTATCACACTTTTGTGAGGATTGTCTCTCACATGAAAGTGCCACGCAAAAGCCACTTACTTGTAGTTTCCTCTAATTCTAGTGTTTATTACAAAAGGGGGTATTTTTTTTGTAACAGTTCTATCTCCCTATTTAATCCCCAGTACACATCCTTTTTACACATCTTGCGTCTCTCAGTGGACCAGAGGAGACCCGAGGCCAATCTTCCCTGTGTTCTATTCTTCAAACTCTCCATTTCTGTTTTGTTTCCCCTCAAGCAAAGCAAAGCTCACTTCCCAGCCTTGGAGGCCCGGCAACATCGGCTCAACCTTAGCAAGGGCAGCTCTCAGCGAGCCTAGGGGAGACCCTAGTCTTTTTACTTTCCCAGTCATATTCCCCTTATTATTTCTAAGCTAGAGAGGCTCTAGAGCTATTGTTTTATATAGTTTAACCCATTCCAATTATACACAAAAAAAAGCTGAAAGACCTTGACCAGAAAAACATTTTAAAATACATTTGCACAACAGGAATAAGCAAATGTACCATGAAAGTTTATTATTAAGCAAATACACAATGGACTGCTTTCTCAAGAATGAATGGGTTCTCCACTAAAAAGGTTTTATATTACCCATAGTGTTTATTATTTTTTCTGTAGTAATGGTACTTTTTTCACAAATTTATACAGACAACCATGTCCCTCCCCAGTTTCTCAATGTTAAGGCATGCTGAGAAGTGGCCTTTTGAACAACAAAAGCATATCAGTGATCAACCACTGCTATATGTATAGTATCAAAAAAGGTTTAACTAACTCTGATAATCTAATATTTCACCGTCAAGTCCCTAGTGTGCAGTGGGATCAGAGTTATTTTGAGATATTGTTACCATTGCCATTTGTAATCCCATGGACAGAATTACATACTGTGTGAAGGTCTCTTTTATTCTCATCCCAATACAAATATTGAAAATCTTTTATTGTTAGGATTGAATTTTAAAATAAATTGTCTTTTGATGTAGGCTTGGGAAATTGAAAATGCATCACTCCTATTCCTTTCTTCATCCAAAGCTTTCTCAAATTGCAAAGCATGAAAGATATTTTTTCATCTCTCTTCAGTCTCACATTGAATGCATTAGGGAATTAAATTGAAGCTGGTGTTGTATCTATGATCAGAGATATTAGTGTTTGAGTGCTAAATGTTTTTTTCTTTTTTTCTGTAGAGCTTTAGATTGTATTCTGAAAGAAAGGTAATCTGAAATAAAAATTGTATTTATAGATACGAGAAAGGTCACTAGCTTTGTGGGTTTTTCATATTCTGAGTTGCTGCTTTATTGTCTTCAATGACATATTTTCCAGTCTTCATAATTCCTTGTGTTTCGCAGTAGAACTCCAGTCTACTAGTTCATAAGTAGACTTGCCAGGCCCTTGGCAGAAAACCTTTTTAGCATCTGTTACCATGAGTGCTGTCGCTAGGAATTTGTTTGTGTGGTGCGCAATACCCTACAATATTAGCGTTGTGTCAGCATGCCCACCCTGTTAAGCATCCTGTTTTCCTGTTTAGTCATGAACTGTTGACATCTTGTTGGTATCAGTTATATATATATATATATATATATATATATATATATATATATATATATATATATATATATATATATGCTTATAGTGTACTTAGTATCTTTTTCGTACACCCATGTCGTTAACTACTTTAAGTAACACAGGCAGATATGACTCTAATCTCTAATCCTTAGTTTAGCAAGTGTCTCCATACTCGTCTGGGAAATGGAATGACTTTTTGGCAGTATGTTTGAGAAGTAAAAATTATCGACTCGACAATACGTTTTCAAAGGCTTTTAGCTGTATGCAAATACCCAAAACACAGCAGATGGCGTTGTGTACAATTTGTGTATATGTTGTAGCCATTTTACCCTTATGTAACAAAAATATATACATTTTTAATATATAATAAGAAATGTATGATACTTATATTTTCCCAACATCATTCTTGAATTAAATGTGGGGGGGGGGGTGAGTAATTTATTTTAAATGAATATCTTTAGCAAAAGGTGACACATTCAATAAGATTGTCAAGCAAATCAGTGCATTTGTGGCAGTGACACGATAAAATAAAATACTTCTGATTGGTTTATATTTGGGGTAACCCCCAATACAGTCCATATATGGATAGTATTCACCACATGATTTGAATTAACGTATAATATGATTCAGAAGGATCCCTAAAATAGTCAGGGAGCAGACTACTTGTTAGTAAACAAATTCATGATTTCAAAAGTACTAGGAAATTAAGTTTCTACCACTTTAGTAGTAGTCTAGTAGACAGTAGTCTAACATAAAATAAAAAGGTCAGTTTCTTTTACATTTTAGATAGATAGATAGATAGATATATAGATAGATAGATTAGCGCTAAAACGTTTCTTGCTCTTATATTTTGGGGGGGGGGGGGGGGGGTTTTGCCAGGATTTTATTAAACAAAATAGCATTTTTTTAATAGATGGTTTTTTCTATTGGTCTTTTTTTTTTTAATTGAAATTAATGGGCCGAAACTTTGAACTTAAAACATAAACAAATCAAGTGCAGATACATCATCATATTTGTTCAGTAATTGTAAAAATAATTGTGTTTCTTATTTGCTCCACGTCTGCCAACTTGTTTATATCATCAGAGCATGCGCATGATTCACATGGTTTGCATGCTTTTTATGTCTCTAGGCTGCATAACATTTTCAATTTTATGTTACTTATTTTGTTTGTGCAGTTTATTTCAATTTTGTCTTGCTTATTTACAGAGTTGTGGATGTATAGTATTGTGTATTAATAATATACCTGTATAAACACTAATTTCTGTTCATCATGTTTTGCAGGTGCGCTTTATATAATAAGTACATTAACTCATTTCTGTTTGAATGCCCACTTATTTACATGTCAGTTGCACAGATGCTTTATGTGACATGGCTGGATAAAACTACAACTTCAAATCAGATTGTTTCATTATTCTAATTATATTGTTTTTAATGCAGCCGTCAGGTTCATGGCAGTTCTAGGTATGCCTATAACTCCAGCGGTTCTAGTGTTAATGTATTTTTATTCAGTTCCAAAATATTTACAACAAATTTGTTGATTAATCTATTTTTTAATATATTTAAATAGCATCCATAAATAATGTTTTTAAAATGTATGGCAAAAACACATATATTTGAAATGTATGGTAAATGTATGGTAAGTTTTTTTTTATATATATATATATATATATATATATATATATATTGTAAAATATATTTTTAGTCAGTTAAATAAAATGAATTATTAATGTATAAAAAAATACATAAAAAACATCTGGTGCATTTGGAATATATTTTAAATATCATTTATTCTGTGAGACATATATTTATTTTATATGTTGAAAATATATGGTAAGGTTCTAAATATATTATTTCTATAGTTAACATGTTTCCCATTCATAAAAAAATATATTACAGGTATGTTTTCTTTCTGTATAGGTATCTAGCTAGGCATTTAAACAAAAAACAGATATTTTTAAGGGTTTTGGTCAGATTGTACAGAATGATTTGACCCTGCCTAAAAGTTTTAGTCATCTGGTCAAATGTTGGTTTACCATAATGACTGTAACGTGCTGCATGCCTGGTACCCTTTGGACTTGTATTTGGTAGTTTAGTTTTCCCATATTTAATATCACTATTTGTATGTTTGGAAAGAAAAAAAAAATCACTTTATTCACTTTAATAAAATGTGATTGCTGTACCTAATCTCCAAATAAAATGAAAGTGGGTAGGCTGTATAAGTATTTTCATTGGCTGAATATATAAGTATGCTCTTCACTTACTGTTATTTTAACATGGGTAATCCATGTTGAGCTTCCAGTGATTGCAGTTTACTCTTCAGGTAGTACAGAAGTTGAAATAAAGTGACAGCATTTATAATTGTAAGGGTCAATGCTTTTCTCAAAAAGAGTTTCACTACTCATCATCGATAGCTGTCACGTCAGATCAGATGAGGTGATGTGACTGTTATTGATGCTGCTTTGTTTTCCAATAGACTGAAACATTGTACTCACAGAGATGATAATACTGCACAGTACAGGAATGTTCATATTTCCTGTGACTGTCTGTCACGCAAAAAACGTTCATGTCAAGCATATTTGACCTTTACCACTAACAATTCTTCCTCACGTTTAAAATACCTAATTTTCAGTGAGTGAATGGTGTACAAAATGATTTAAAACAAAATATAATATTAAATTGTGCTACGGGGATCCTCCAAACTCACTTAACTTTCTGTGGGTAGCCCTTTGAAAACCATTTGGATGATTAATTGAGTTTCATTCTTATGGTCAGGCACAAGTGTGCCTGCAGGCAAGTTCTAAGTGTTGGCAACATTTATAAAGCTTCAAGATGCCTACTGTAGGTAGCTGATAATAATTCCCCTGAGTGCCTGAGAATAATCATTCAGTGCACAGACAGGGTAACAATGAACAGTGACGGCTACATAATAGAATCTGTAATGGATTTGAGACAAGGCGTAATTCAATACTTTCTCCAGAACCAAAATAAATAGACCTAAGTAAGGACATTTCAGCAACTGTAGGGCAGAATTAGATACAAACCAAACCTTATGGTATAACTGTTGCATTGCTGAATGATTCAGAAGCTGTCAACTTATCAGATGCGTGATTTATAACTTGAATGCATTATTATTAACCCCAAGAGGAAGGATTGACTGTGTTGTATCACTGTATTCATAAACACCTTTTTACATCCCTGTTTTATAACAATTTAGGGGGACATTTAAGTTGTCTTAAAAAAAAGAGAGTAGATACGACATACAGTCCTGTAGCCACTAAGCATGGGATATCTTATCTTAGCATGAGTAGTATAACTCTTTAAAAAAAAAAGTGTAATGTATCCTTCCATGTATCTGTGTGTTAACTGACTATCATGCAGGTTGTTGAATTCAGTGCAGTTTAAGGATAAGGCATTGTGGCAAAGTTGCTTGCAGTGTACAGGTGCAGGGGTGATGCCGTGTTTAATCAGGACAGACAATTGTAATCCACTCAGAACTGGTTTTTAATTATAATCCTGGTCTGGTGACCAAACAATAATTCCAGGCAATACAGTCAATAGCACACACACAATACACAAACATGCTGTAGTGATCGTGGTGCAAAATACAATTAATCATGGTAATAAGTGAAGTGATGTCCGGATTTGTGCTGGCCTCTGGCGACAGCTCTGGACATATTTAACAAGACAAGACAAACAAACAAAACACTCACACACGATATAACACAGGACCTTCTGGTCAATTCCTTAACCAAAATGAAGGAACAGATTACATTGCTTCGTCCCATTCTTGTATCATCTCACATGACCCCTTGGTAAAAGATTGCAGATGCTCCTCCAATCCACTGCTGCCACATCGTTTCCCTTCTGAGTCGATGAGTTAGTGCACCGAAGCTCTGCCCCCTTTCTAGCTAACCGACTTCCTTTTAACCCTGGGAATGAATTGTCATCGAAACAGTCCAGGGTACTCGGTTCCTGTTACTTAGCACCCTCACAGGTCAGGGGGGAGATTTACCACCAAAGATCATTCTATTTCTGTCATAGGCATTAAAACATTTTAATAAATGTTTTTCCAAAGTTATCCAAAATAAATTGTGTGTGTCCTGTCAACCGTTGCTTCACATTCTCTTGTGGGATTAGTCAATTATTCTGCAGCTCAGAGTCTTCATGTTCGATAGATTTGATTTGTCAAATGGCTGGGTTATCTGATGCTCCTTCATCACATTTCCCAACGCTCTGTTTTCAGTAAATGCTTAGAGCGACATGTGCTTGTTTTCAGTTTTCTCTATTATCTAGCAATAAAGAACAAAACCTCAGCAGCTTTACAATTGAAGATCAAGGTTGAAAAAGAGTCAATTTCAAACTCTATTTTCTCACTTGCTCATTGACAACATGACTTGTGATAACATGCAAGAAAACATGTCAGTTATTCGTTCTCAAGGTTCATTACTGTTCCAGCATTTCTTTTCTCCGGAACTAAATCCTGTGTTTGCTTTAGCTGTGAATGAGCACATTGAATCTTGTGTACTGCAATTTTCAGAACATACCCTGGACCCTTTTACAGGTGTTGAGAGAAATGTAGTTTTATATAAGGCTAATGTATTATATATGCTACTGTGTGTGAAGTATACTGCACTTGAGTTCTTGTATTTTAGACTGTTTGCTATGGTGTATTGTATTATGTGTACAATACCTTTATATATATATATATATATATATATATATATATATATATATATATATATATTACATGTGCATGCAAGCAGAATAATTTCTATACTACATCTTTGGCGCTGTATCCAAGAGATGTGTGGCACTGTAATATGCAGCATCCATAAAATGCAGTCATTTGGAACAAAAGTGTTGCTGCAGAGCTAGGTAACAAAATGCTCCACATGAGGTAAACCAATTATATATTTTTCTGTTCGTGATTTTGGAATAGGTGTTTTTTTTTTTTTTTTTTAAATTACAGATGTCTTTGCTTTGCTGACACAAATGTGTTTGTGTACTGCTTGAAACTACTGTGAAAAACATACTTTATCACAGGCTCATATTGAATGACTTATTTGCAAACACTTCCAGCTAATTCAACTGTGTGCTTAACATCTGCAATTGTGAATTCTACTTTAGCTACCCTAAAATAGCATTTGGGAATTCTCATACCATTAATCAGTGATGCCCACTGACCAATACTGTGTCTCTACCTGTTTCCATTTAGTTTTGCTCATGGCTGTCTGTGAGTGTGTTAGAATTCCTCAGTGAGGTGCCAATGCTTATTGATCCATTTGCATTTTTGTTCAATTGGGATGTTTATGTAGTCCAGCATGAAATTCTGCTTGTGTTGTAGCATATCTGTATATGAACTGGGTGGTGTACTTAACAATAACAAATGGGGCTGATCTACTAAACATCCATGGAGCAGAATATCACTTTGCACTTCTTGCCTCTATACTTTGCCAATTCAGACTCTAGAAGCAATCTTGTTTCTGTCCTAGCCCTACCCATTCCAGTAGGTGTTGCTCCAAGCATAGGGAATCTAACAATAAATAGTATTATAATACAAACTGGATGAAAAAAAGCTTTCTGGAGGTGAACAGCCCCCCTGAACTACAACAAAAGAGTTTCTATAGCAACCTACCAATAGCTTAGACACGCTCAAAAATTAATGCCAAGGTATGCTTTTAGTGAGTAGAGCTTTCTACCGGTCCTAAAAAATATTAAACTGAACAACAATCTATACTTGATTATGAAAAGGCACATTACACAATGAAATACATGGTTATATATATATATGCTATTGCTAGTCTTATACTTGCTCCTTGGGGAAATATGCTAAAGCATTAATACATATAAAAACCAGAGAGATATTAAGGATTTGAGTTAAACAAAACATCTGGGAAGGGGAAAAAAAAAACCTTCAAGATTTAAAACCTATGTTGTCGGCACTGTTACTAAGGAGACTGGTGAGTTCAAAGGTTTTCATAATGGATGCTGTTATGCGCTTTGTACTGAAAGTTTCCATAGCAACAGTCTGATGCGGCCTTTTGTGTAGCTGCTATTTTGGATGGCCATGTGGATGCTGTGTTCTGCAACTGATCTTGTTGTCCTAATTAGCAGAATGGTGGATATAAGTCATTGCTGGTACTTTCACAAGGATTAATTCCTGTCTTTACACGATAGACCTGATCTTAACTGATTACTGCTCCTTTGAGACGTCGTTATCCTGGGGCTGACTGTTGCATTCATTGTTGTTGATGATGAATATTTTTTTCCTTGAACATGCCAGCAATATGTTCTAGTTTCTTTCCATTCCACCAAAAAGAATTTTGGGGTGGAAACAGAAATGATGCAAAGATAAAGTGTTACCACAGTGCAATTTCGCCTCCCAGCAGTAAAACACCATTACTGTTCTGTTTGTTATAAAATAAGTGAAAAGCATGTACTCTACAGTTCTTTAACACACACCATGGTGTCTTTAACAAACTGAAAGCAGATTAGACCTTTATTTTCAAATCTCATTCACATGACAGACCCTTTCTGGACATTAAAGCTCCCATGGCACTTGTCAGACTATAGCACGGGTGCTGACCTTGGTGCCCTGACTGAATTCCCAGAAGAAGCTTCACAGCCTCACCACAGCATGAGGTTAGGTCCTCTTTGAAAAAACACAGCCGTGCTCTTAGAGCTGAAAATATCGCATAAACACATTAGTGGTGGAACGAACATTGACGTTGTCATGTTTGAACAAATATTCAAGCTGAAAATGTATAATATTGCACATTAGTACAGCACAACCTCATATCCCATCAGATTACATTATAATCAAAAGAGAGAATTTGCATGGTATATTACAATAAATCAACACTAAAATATATTTAAGTAAATATGGCAGTCAAACATCCAAATGCAACCACTTCACTTCATCAGTATTTATGTGTGAAATGTATATGCAATTCATGTTTTTGTCAAAACAACTTGTCAGAAAAAATGAATGGAAAGTCAGTTCTACATTTTTTTCTACATTATTACCAATACATGTATATATATATATATATATTAAAAATCACGTTCAATATATTGTTATATATAACTTAATGCCACTTATAAAATTAAAATTCAGCTTGTACGTGACCTACTCTTTATACAGTGTTACACCCACACATAGTAAATCATGTTGTTTGTTCATCAACATAATACAAGCACAATAGGCTGTACTGTTAACATGTATTACAAGTAGTTAACATAACATTATTTAATGTCGTACTAACATCAGCTAGTATGAATAATTTATCCACCACTCCTGGCAACCTCAATGGCTATAGTTATAGCACCAATTTATAGTTCTAGTTGATCTTGTTCTGCGTTTTAGGTTTTGTGTGAGAGCTCAGTTACTGGAATGCAGAAGACAATGTAGGAGTGGAAGGAATGAAGGAGCACAGCACAGTCTGAACTGCCATGCTAATATTTCTTTCACTGCTTGGCAGTAACACTGCCTTCATTTATTCTGCTCTTTTTTCCCTCAATTCAAGAAGTGGTTGTGTTCCAAAACCAGACTCAGCTGTGTATTTGTTTTAAAATGTATGGTTTCAAATTGTAGCATGGGGTTTGCCCCAGTGGACATCTTTGGAACAAAATTGCTGCCTAAATTCTAAGTGCTATGGGGGTGAGAGAAGGCTGAAGTCAATAAGGTGGAGCAAGGGGACATGCAGTGAGGTTATAATAGGGTTTGGATCGTGACAGCATTATGATTTCCATGGTGGATTGTACTAGAGAGGCCATCTCCAGCAAGTGGAAGAAAATATTAAAGGAAGCCTGAATCACATTGCTAGGCATCCTTCTCAGAATAACTAAAATCCACAAAGCTTTTTATACCTTTTTACTACCTTGCCTCTGGAGAATAAATTATGTTACGAGGGAGCCTAAACCTACAGCAGGTGTTTGTTATTTGTAGTCAGACTGTGTGCAGAAAAGTACCTCTGACATTCTGGAAATTTCTCTGTTAAAACAGGACCTGGTTTAAAAAAAAAAAAAAAAACTCGGGGGAAAAGCTACAGTGAAGTCTCCTTGGGATATCTTTACATTCTGTGACAGCTGTTCTCAAAAATCTGCATAGTATCGCTCTGAGTAGAATCTTTTAATGGACCTGATTTATGCTACAGAAATGGAACATCAGAAATGATCCTCTATTTATATCTGTATATGGTATGTATTAAATATTCAGCCATGTTTGTCCGTTGCTTTAAGCATTAATTTTCCCATGTTTACTGGGATGAGATGTAAGAGGATTTTGCCTAATAGTCTTACACTTGGACTTTACACTACTATAGACGACACTGTTAAAGGGAACCGAAGGTTTTTACAGCCAATTATATATTCTGTAAATTATTGTTGTGAAGGAAGTGCTACTCCTTTGCTTTCTGTAACAATAACAAAAATCAACAGCATTGTAAAATGTGGGTGTGAAGAAATAATACCAGGTTGGGATCATTGAGTCATATGTGGTTCAAGGAGAAAATTAAGGAGATCGGGTTGCTTTGAGAAAAAGTCTCCTTCTGTTCTGTAAAAATAATTGTGCCTGGTAATCACCTTCTAGTGCATCCTTTGTGACCTGATCACAGGGCTTGGACGAGAGAACACTTTCCCTCCGTTGCTGTTGAATGAGCTGCGTAAAGACTAGGATCGTTTGTCACTGAACAGGGAACAAACATAGCTGGGGGCAGAATATGCAGAGAGAGGCACAGAAGAAAGCTCCACCAGGAGTTGTGTGTCTATAGCTGCACACAGGATTCAAGTTAAGCAGGTTTTGTGTGTGAACAGTTCATGTAAATGAAGGGAATCGCTCTGTGTTTTTTTGTGTGTGTTTTGTTTTTTTTACTGTGGCTTGGTTCTATTCATGTGGGGATGCTTGAATATTGAAGAGACTCATAAAGGATATTAAGGTTTGGCATGAAAAAGAAGCCAAAATGGAAGGACTTCTTTCTCCAATGAGAATGAAGGTAAGTTAAAAATGAATTCTTGCTTTTTCGGTTGTGCTTGGTGCTTTTGAAAGAATGGGGGGATTCAAGCATACTTCTGTCAATGAGTCTCAAGGATCTTTTGTTTGCCCAGAGACAGTCCTTTAAAGCATGAGGAGGCAACCAGTTTTTGATAGATTGACTTGAAGAGTTAGTGGGAAAGGTTATTTATTTTTCTTTTTTGGCACTGGGAGCCTCAATGCATGAATTGTTTATGGCTGCCTGCGTTTACAGTTGACTTTGTGAGAGGGGAGAAAAGGGTCTTTTCAAAAGGAAAATAACTAGATAGTAAATAAAATCTATTTGTAGCCTTGCCAGCAGGGCTATCTGGCTTTATTTTCTTTTGCTATATTAAATAAACAATTAAATATGGGTTTACACATTGCCTCAAAGGAATCTTGGATCTTAAAGTGTGTATAATTGCACTGTATTCAAAAGTACAGATTACATTTTTGAAATATAGCTTTTTTTTTTTCAATATGTAAGATGTGAGATTTTGACAGGTGATGGACTTGAACCTTAAATTTAGAACAAAATTAATTTCAAATTACAGTGAGCTTTATTTATATAAAGGAATGTTTATCCACTTAAATGTTTGTACAGACAGTAAAAAAGAGTTGAAAAAAGTAAAGCATCTATAACAGCAATAAATGTGTTTCTGTGGCAACATATACACTTTGGTGGCCTGATAAAATGGGATTTTAATGTTGCCATGTTAGTTTCAAAAATCTCTTGCCAGGTTGCCCTTTGTGGATTTTAGGATGATTGATGTTCTGGGTGCGTTGCAGTATTCAGTGACGTCCTTTGCCAGGCTTTGTAACTGCATGGTTAATATTTCTCAGGAGACTTGCTCATATTGTAATGCTTTACAAGCAGTGCAGTCTAGGCCAGTAGTGCTTCATTTGTTAATTGTGCTTTTTTTTTTTTTTTTAAATAATGCACTACATCAAATATATTTTGATTATTATAATAAATAATAATAATAATAATAATAATAATAATAATAATAATAATATTAGGCTCTTTATTTTCTTATATATGCTTGCCTTTAGCACAATACAATAAGACTGCTGGCTTACAAGCCCAGGGGAAATTTGTAAAGTGTGAACAAGGTTTAAATTTGTAAAGAGTGAACAATGTTTAAATTTGTAAAGAGTGAACAATGTTTAAATTTGTAAAGAGTGAACAGGGTTTAAATTTGTAAAGAGTGAACAAGGTTTAAATTTGTAAAGAGTGAACAAGGTTTAAGCCATTGGGGCTTGTTATTGAATCATAGCTGCAAGTATTTACCACAGGCGTTTCCCCTTTAATATAATTCCCATTAGCATTATGAACCTGTGGCTTCAAGTTTTCGAAGTCTAAACCAGACTAATAACTGTTTGAGAGTAAGACTGTTGTGTAGGCCCTTTCGTGATGTATAACTAGAGGTGGCTGGAATTATTACATTAGCTGCAGCATTTAAGGTTAATCTTTATTTGATGACCTTATGACATTCTCGCACATGGTTTCACTGATACAGTATGGGATTAAGCCTGAAGTGATGCTGTTTTTAAAGCAAACTAATCTTAAACTAGTAAATGGTTTTACCAGGTTGTCCACACTGATCCATTACCCACAGCTAGTGTTTAACAAACAGGTGAACAAGAGCATCTGATTGTTGAACTCTTTTACATATAGTGAAGATGGAATTTGACAATCTCTCCTGTTCTGGCTATAACGATGGTATTTGGGTATTGCTTGGAGCCTCTTGCCATTGTTTTTCCTTTAGTGTCCATTAACATATAGATGTGTCTTATTTATGGTGTTCTTCTTTGTAGGCTGCTGACTAAGTTTGAACCACACATGTATTTACTGTGTTGCTTGTATTTGTAATTGTTTTATTGTCTAAGAGGACCGCCTTGTAAATGAAGCCTTGGCTCAATGGGTAAATCTTCTATATAAATATATTAATTTGGTCCAAATGCATTCAAGATACCATTTTCAAATATGTGCATAACTTTAAAAAAAATAAATAATAATAATTATACTTTGAGCCAGAACATGCAGATTTTCATTTTTTCAATAATAATGGCTTGATTAACAAAGATCAGTGGTTACCAGATGAGTAGACTTACCCACACACTTTGGAACAGTTGGTGCAGATATTCCCTATTTATGAAGGGGGTTCATTGTGAGGTGCTTACAGGGCGTTGAAATACCATAAGCGTTTGTTGCCCAAGCCCCCAGGTTGAAAAACAATAGATCTGGTTATAAATACAACATTGGGTTAATATAATGAAATACTAATATAATGAATTATGTCATTCTGAAGACAACCTATAGATCTATGCTCAGTGAAATGGATTTTTATTTTATATTATCTGAACTGTCTGCCATTTACTATAACTGAGGCTTGTTATATATTTATAGTATTGCCTAAGGTGTGTTAAGAATATACTGTTAGATTAGAATATCTGTTATTATAAATGATACAAAAAAGGATATTACATTATACTATGTAGTAGACTTACATGGATTAAATCATGGGTGCTTAATACACTTATACCTTGCGATTTGCATAATTGACTCGTAAATATTAATGTGACTACCAAAAAGCACAGGAATGCAATAGTTAACATAGTTGGCATTCTTATAGAAGGTACTACAGATTAGATGAATGCAGGGTTATCATTACAGTAAATCTTTTTTTTTTCACATACAGAATCTGCTGCTGTTAAAGTAGCCTATATTCCAGAATGTCTGGGTGGATATTTATTGACAAGGTAATTGAATTATAAGCATATTGGATTTATTAATCAGAATAAAAAATGGTAAAAATGAAGCCTTCCTTCCCTAACCTGATCTTCATTGTCAGTTTTTATTACTATAACCATATGCTAATTAGTATCCATTTTAATCAGTTCTGTTGGAATGCATTTTAAAATTGGTTCCTGCCTATAACCTCAAGAAGTTTAAGCAGCTGCTGATAAGAAAAGGCTTACAAAAGAGAAGATTGGGTTGGTGTGAATTTTAATTGAGTAAAACATTTTCATTAATATATTAAACAGAACAGCTAATTGCTAGTTTAAAGGGAAATAACTCAGTTCTAAATGTTTGTATGATATATATATGTGTGTGTGTGTGTGTGTGTGTGTGTGTGTGTGTGTGTGTGTGTGTAATGTAATGCCCCTCAAACCTGCTAGAGTGAAATGCCCAGTTTATCCAGAGATACTGTACAATTTCCATTTCAGGAGTGTTCTTGGCCAATAAGCAACCGTCAACTCTAGTTTTGACAAACATTCTTTGAAGTGAGAGTTGCAACTTCCTAAGGGGACAGGAACATAGGCAGAACCCACTCCACAGCAGATCTCAAAAACTCAAAAGCTAGAAGTGCCCTTTTTATCAGTCCACAACACCACCAGTCCTAGCTGCACAGAACTACAAGGAGAATGTTGTCTTTGAAGCAAATCCTGTGAAAAACATAATAAAAATAACTATTGTTCCAGGTTCAGTTTGGTATGTCCTTCCGTCATTCTACCATATCTACTTGCTTTTTTTTAAGCTGTGTTTTTTGATGTGCCAAAATCCAATGAGCTTATTACAGACTGTAGGTGCATTGCAGCGATCCGGAAAGAAGCACAGACAGTGATGTTCTCAGCTAACATGAGTAAAAGGCTTCACTCAAAAAGTGATTGAACCCATTGACCTGACACAATAAACGTAAAATAAAACAGCATGTACTGTTATGTAAAGCTCACATTCTTCGCAGTGAACAGACCAACAGATTGAGGCAAGCAATGTAATATTCCTTTACCCCTTGATAAGAAATGTAAATTATTACTTCAAATATACTTTTGTCAATAAAGCCTAGAGCACAGAATGTCTAAAAAATGGTATATACACGTTTTTGTAAGAAATGAAATGTTCTTTTTATGTACAAATTGCTGGATATAAGAAACATCCAAGAATTTGTAATATTACAATATGGTACAATTTGCTGCTGTCTTTCTTATCATAAACGCAGATCATGCTTTATTTTAAGCATAATCTTGTACACACGCAGGGTCAGTTGGTTTTAGAAAATCAAACTATGAGCAGTCAAGAGAAAATTGGATATTGGATTGATATTATATTAATTTAAATGCAAGTGCTTTACCCCTGTAAATGAGGGCACATTATCAGTACTAGTGCATATATTGATTGTGACCATGTTTGATTATTTCCTGTTTTATAGAAAGTCAATACTACTGCATAAGCTGATATGCAATTTGGGGCCATTTTCTTATCAGAGCTCATTCGCAAAATAAACATTTAATTAAGATTTTCAATATTTTTTTTTTTTTTGTAATTGAAAAGTGCTGTATATTTTTACAATGGGAAATGAAATTGTGATAATGGTACTACAGTATAGGACCAATTATTATGTGATATAGCCTAACTGCATTAATATGGAATAACTAATTTAGACTGTCAAGGGTGACTGAACAGCCATCTTGTGATCATTAACCTTTGGGAAGGGGGACATGTTCTGTTTAACATTGTAAACATTAGACATTTTAAATAGATAAAGAGCTTTTACAACTGAATAAATACACATACAAGTGTTGTAATACTATTATTTGAAGGCTAATACTGTTTGACTTGCATACATTTCAGAACAATCAATGGCGGCGTTTACATGCACAAGTCATGGTAGTTTTCCTCGTGACCTGTTTGTTTACCGTACTTTTCAAGAAATGCGTTGCTATGCTGTTCTGATTTAGGAAAAAAATATATACCGGCTGTGCTCAATTCGTAGTCATTTAGGGGAGGGGATATTTAAATGGCCGTGTGTGCTTTCTAAGTAGGAAAAGAACGTCTCTGAATATCATAAGGAGAACTTCAGGCGTTGCCACGAAGATCAAACATTTAACAAGATAAATTAATTCACGTGTTACCGCGCACATATTGAATTACGCAACACATTCGGTACTTGTTTGTCTGATTACCTTTCCAACACACACACACACACACACACAATTAAATAAAATATACTTTCTACAATTTTTATTACTTAGAATATATATTTTTTGTTTGTGGAACATCTAAAAGTTACATTTCATTAACACTAGAACCGTATTTTTGTTTTTATTTTTAATATAACCTACAATATTCATTTACGTATATAAGCTATTGTTATCTCAACTGGACCTGGCAGCCATCGATTTCTTCATTTTGTACAAGGTAGGAGAGATTTTATCTTAAAGCTATCAACAGTGCTTCAACAGAAAATTTCGATCAGAGAAAGCTGCAGGCTGCTGCAGCTCAACCTGCTGTGCTGCGAGTGACACACGCAAGATAAATCATATGTCACTTTAGTTTTACATTAAAAACGACTTTTGTTTTTACAGTTTTGTATGTGCATATACCTGTTTATACACTAGTTTCTTTTGAAATGTTTATTTTATTAGTTTTTCTTTATTTTTTTACATAGTGCTTTATATGTGGTTAGAAAATAAACCATTTATGTTTAATTCTTCATTTAAATAAGGCGTTTCGGCTGTGCAGATGTTTGATATGATGTGCTTGAATAAAACTTGTTGTATCCGATAGTTTGTCTTTCATTTTAATACTGATGGTGTTTAAAATCTACTGGTGGTTGTAGGTATGAGTATAACCATAGCGGTTCTAGTGTTGAAGTAATTCATAAATGTACAGTGTGTGTTTTGGGGTGTGTCCATATTTTGTGCGGTCTTTCTGCTGGAGATTATGTGATATTAAGTCAGAAAAATGGGATATTGACTGCTGAAACCTCGTGAGCTTTAAGCACAATCATGTTTTTTACATCTGGTAAGGATCCTAGCAGTGGAATTTTGAATCAGCTGCAGTCGATTTATGGCATGTGCCGGAAGACGCCATAGAGAGTTGCAGTAGTCGAGTCAAGAAGAGATGAATGCATGACAGAGTATCTCTGCATCCGGGGGGGAAAGGTAGAGATGAACCTTTGAGATGTTTCGGAGGTGGTAGGAGAATTTGACTACAGAGGAGATGTGGGTATCAAAGGAGAGGTTACTTTCCAGAAGTACACCAAGGCTTTGTACAGTGGGGGAAGGCAGCAGCAGACAATTTCCGTGGTTCAAGGAAGCAATATTGAGATTCTTGAGTTGAGTTTTCGATCCTATAGAAAAAGTTCAGATTTGTTAATGTTGAGCTGAAGAAAATTGGCAGACATCCAGGCCTCAATGTCTTGGATGCAAGCTGAGAGCCAGACCATGGCAGAGGGACATCCAGGGTCTAGTTTTAGGTAGAGCTGGGTTTCATCTGCATAGGAGTGAAACATGAGGCTATTTTGGCGGATGAGATGACCCAAGGGAAGCATGTAGATGTTGAAGAGAAGAGGCCCAAGAACAGACCCTTGAGGGACACCGCAAGTGACTGGGTTTGCGTCAGCACTGCTTTCATCATAGAAAACAGACTTCATGCGTCCAGATAGGTAAGAGGACAGTGATGAGAGACAGGTTCCAGAGATCCCAGAATACTTCTGAAGGCAGTCAAGAAGAATGCTATAATCTATGTTAGCAGTTAGGTCAAGGAGGAC